>NW_028318699.1:2892500-3192500 GCF_062004578.1 Staurois parvus | reverse complement strand
GTTTTTATTTAAGTATAGTAAGGGGGGGGGGGGATTTGGATGACCTATCTCTGGTGCTCTAGTCATGTAGTGTGGTGTTGTGAAGAGCAGTGTAGTGGTGTCAATGAAGTGTCAGTGTGTTTTACAGTATTCCCAATTTACTCCCATATTTTTTTTTTGTTACATTTTTTTTTTCAATTTTTTTTTTAATTTGTTAATTTTTGCAGCATCAGGTTGTGTTGCTGCATCTTTGGCGTTCCCCCTTCTGTGTCACAGGAGTTCCTCCTTTTTTTTTTTTTTTTCTCTCTTAATTTTTTTTAAACAAAATATTTATCTACTTTTTTGCTGCTGCAGCAGAAAAAATATTCAAGGTATAATTGCTCTTCCCCATTATGCGTCACAGGTGTTCCTCCTTCTGTGTCAGCAGTGGTTCCCTTTATTTTCTCTTGGCTTTCTGATTTTAATTCAATAATGTAATAAAATTTTTTATTTTTTTTGCAGCAAAAATATCTAGGGCATAATTGCTGTTTGCTCTTCTGCATCACAGTGCACAGTCCCCACCCCACACTATATAAGTCTGCTTACACTGCCGAGCAAAGAGGGGAGAATACTCTCCTCAAAAAAGAATAAAAATAAATAATAATAATTTAAATAGTAGTAATAAATTAAATAAATAAAAAACAAAAAAAAAAAAACAGAAAAAAAAGAAACAGTGTGGGATCCCCTCCAATCCATACCATGCTTGTCAGGTCTGGTAGGAAGGTTAGGAGGGACCCCACAGTAAAAAATTCCAAAAAAAGTGCATGGGGTATCCCTTAGTAGCCCAACTAGGCTCTTTAGACCTGATATGACTTTTAAGGGGAACCCCACCCCCCAAAAATGGGGGGGGGGAGAGTCCACCTTAAATTCCTACCAGACTCTTAATCTAAGCACAGGCCTGACAGGGCAGGAAAGGGGGGGGGGCGATCCCTGCGGCTTCCCAGGCCACGTGCCCTTGGCATTGGTACGGTGTCCCAATGCTGATCGGGACAAGGGCCTTTTGCCCACATTCTGGCTGTCGGTGTCATTGTGAAAAACTGTAATTGATGATGGAACCATTTTTTTGGCTTTTTTAAATTAAAGGAAGTGTCAAAAACTGTTATTTTGGTTTTTGTTCAAAAGACTGGTCTCTTTATTTTTTTTTACTGAATTTAACCCTTTGGTGAATGGGTAAGGGTGCAAGTACCTCTTACTCATTCACAAGGGGGGGGCAACAACAGAGTGCCCCCTTATTTAAAGTAGTACATTGATGCTAATGAGCTACCCCTACCAACCGACCCTCACAGCCACTGGGCCAGGGTTGTGGGGAAGAGGTCCTTTTCCCCATCAGCATGGGGACAACATCCTTATGCCGAGGGCATGTGGCCTGGTAAGCAGCATGGGGTGCTCAATCACCCCCCCCCCCTTTCCTGCCCTGCCAGGCCTGTGCTCGGATCAAGAATCTTGTAGGAATTTGGGGGATCCCATGCTTTTTCCCACATTTTTGGGGGGTGAGGTTCCCCCTAAAAGCCCTATCAGGCCTAAAGGGTACTTTTTAAAAAAAGTTCACTGTGGGGTCCCTCCTAACCTTCCTACCTACCTTTAAAAAAATGTCAGTCCTGCTGCAGCAGGTTCTATACATTGTACAGATGTGCTACTTTGCAGGTAGTTTAAGGAGACCCCTCAGGCATGATATTTAAAGGATTTTTTCTTTTTTTTTCACTTTAACCTCCTTGGCGGTATTCCCGAGTGTAGCTCGGGGTAACATTTCAGTACCAAAAGCGGTAACCCCGAGCTACACTCGGGAATACCATGCGGCACTGCTCCGGCAAGTGTTCTTCACTTACCTTACCCTGCGCTCCCACGATGTGTCCCCTGCAGCGTCCCCGGCCATCTCCTTCGGCCGATGCCGGCATCCGGCTTCTGTGTCCTGTCCCTGTGACGTCGGGACGTACGGGCGCCGCCGCCGGCGGTGGCGGGAAATTTAAGAATTTTAAAAAATGTCATTTTTTTTTTTTTTACATTTTACATAGTAAAACATTGCTGTCTCAATCAATTTCACATACATATTGTCCCTAGTGCTTTGTCCTGCGCCCTGCCTGCATTTTGTCTGTTCTTTCTGCCTGGAAACTGAGAAATGTCCATGGCGTCCAAAAAGTGTCCCTTTAGGTCAAAAGCGGTTTAGATCAGCTAGAGAACAGCGATAGTAAATCAGAACCACTTGCAGAATTGAGTGATAATGATTCGTGGGGGAAATTTGTCATCAGACACTGAAAACGATTTTGCGACTGAGCTCAGCAATGTGCGAACTTGGCGCTCTGTTTCACATTTCAGTGTTTTTGGTTTGATTATATTATTGAATTCAATTTTTTATTATTTTTATGATTATTTATTAAATTATAATTTATGATTTTGTGTTTCAAATTTTATCATACCCGGGATGCTTACTAGACTCTTGTTCGGACAGATTTCAGTGAGTTTTTCCTAAAAATTACAGCCTACAATAAAAAAAATACATATTTCCATGCGACTTGAAAGAGGCCATCTCAGTTGTCCTCTCTCCAGAATGTGCACCTCACTGAGCTTGAAAGAATGTCCTTATTCCTTATGGTGTAGGAATACGTTTGTCTTCATGTGTCTTGGATTCAATACCCACACCTATGCTCAAGTAGAAAGTTGATAGACCCTCCTTACATCCTTGCTGATAGATACTATTGCTGGTCATAGCACAAAGCAAACCCCATGCCTCACCCATTCAGGGAAAAGAGACAACACAGTGGATAAGCGGTTAGCACTTCTGCCTAGCAGCACTAGGGTCATTCGTTTGAATCCCAACCATATCACTACCTGCCTGGAGTTTGCATATTCTCCCTGTGTTTGCGTGGGTTTCTTCCCACATTCCAAAGACATGTTGGTAGGGTAACTGACTCCTGTTTAAATTGGCCCTGGTACATACTGTATGTATGTGAATTAGGGACCTTAGATTCAAGAGACTTGAAAGAGGCCATCTACATCAAAGTGGAAAAACCATCCCTGAACAGGGATTGGGGCCTTCAACACCTTCTGTCAGTTACATATAATTCAATTTTAACTTCTTTACCCTTGCAATTTGGCAACAATTCACACCTTCAACCATGCAAATTGCAATAATATCTACTGTGCACCCTTCCTGACACCAAAGATGGCATAATTTAATTAGAACTGGTTACATTTCACACATCCCATTGTGTTGTTCTAGAATCAACATCTGCCTTGACACATTCTATGATGATCAAATTAAGTTGACTGTGCTACCTGTGCGGATTGGATGTGCTATGAAATGTCTTCAACATTGCAGAACAAGTCCAGTTTATTGTGACTAATTACTACTAGATATACCATGACCTTGATAAATTAGATTCTTCAAGGACACACAAGAACCTCCATTGGCCTGCTATCCTGGGAGAATATACAAAAAGCTTTGGTTTGGAAATTCCTTTCTTCGTGACTGTGAGTCTGCTCTGGAGTTATGCTTTTGTGTTTCAGTTTTAATATGTAAGGCATGTAAGGCAAGAAAGTGACTACTGCCCTTCATATACAACCACTACACAATGAAAATTTCCTTTAACATCTTAAGAAGCATGAAGTCAAATAAGTACCTAGGAATAGCTGGGTAAGCTAGTCAAATCTCAGCCACTAATGCTACACCAGGAAATCAGGGATAAAAGATTGATGTCCAATCTGGCCAATAATGTTTGGATTGGAAAACTATCACATGACTGTTAACACACTGCTCCCTCTGCACACTCTTCTGGCCAACTAATCTTGAGGATGGGTGTCTTTATTGAATGGTCAGTCAGCCCAAAATTGATATGTTTAAATTTGAATACTGGAAATCCAAACCTCCTTGTATATCTTATATTTCTTCAGGATTCTGCTGTATATCTGTGCCTGAGTACCCTGGTCTGTGAACTCGGTGTGGACATTGTGAGGAGCTACCATTATCTTTACCATTATCTTTACTTGATTTTTATTTTATATTATATTTTAAAAAGCAACAAGAGGAGCTAGAACTTGAAAACGGGGACAGGAACACCAAAACGTTCAGAGTGGACAGGAATGTAGTTGGGAATCGTATTAAGGAGATCTTACTGGTGAAGTATCCAATGCAGTTCATATAAGTCTCACATTTTAGTCAACTTAAAATCTCCAGTACAATTTGGTAGGATAAAATATCTCACATTTTAGTCGACTTAAAATCTCCAGTACATTTTACTCAACTAAAATCTAATGGATATAGTTAAATTGTAATGCATTATTTAGAGTGTTACTAAACCCACAATGGTAAAACCAGTCTGTATATGCAGTAAAGCATGCTTGTTTTACTCACTGTGGAACCTAAGGGGTGAATCCTCTGCATTGTGTAAAAATGCTGTTTGATCATGTCTTCTCCGATCCTCCCCTTCTTTTACTGATAGTACAGAGCTCTGGGAGTCACTCTGCACATGCTCAGTTTAGTGTGCATGACTAGAAAGTTTATTTTTTCTTTGGGAGGGTGCATCTGATCAGCAGAGGGACAGAAAGAACTGTCTAGACGTCCCTCCCTCACATTCCTGTTCTGTCCTCGTCATTGAAAATTGGAATTGATTTTCGTCATAGTTTTTGTCAATTCAGAGTAATTGTCGTTTAGTTTTCGGCACTGGAAACATGTCACTGACAAAAATTAAAATATTTTCGTCAACAAAATTAACAATGCATGCAACCTCCACCTATTACAAAAATATAATTTTATTAATTATATAATTAATACAATTATATAATTAATTATAATTAATTAATTATAATGACTTAGGCCCTTTCAAAAAACCTTTTGCAATGAGTTCCTTTAACATAAGTTCACAACATCGGCTAGACATGGACATCAGACATTCCTGGGATGCAAAATCTTGACCAGATCATCTCTCAATGGCTTTTCAGCCTGCTTCAGGTATACACAGAAACAGGCTGCATGCCATAGTAACAGCTGTGTCACTGCTACCATTAATATTTACATTATCTACATCTCAAAAAGGCCAGTGTTGGGAATATATCAGACAAAAACAAAAAAGCCACCTAAATAGACATGATAACCCGTGTCCTAATTATATCTCCGTCTCACTTAAATGTAAGCGTGGATTATAAACCCATAATACTGAACACAGAAAAAATGGCGGTTGACTAGTGCATGACTGCCTGCAAAAGTGGTTAATTCAAATCCCATGCGGAGTAATATTGCTACAAAAGCTCAATGCAATGAAATATTTATTAGATCACATAGATCATGGAAAGGTTTGACATTGACATGGTGAACATGTTGCAATCATAGTAAAATCAAAGAATTAAAATAAAAGAAACCATTCAGCGTCTTCAAATCTGGCTGTATGGGCAAGAATGGATCCATATGAGGCAATAGAGCTTCCTTTCTGCATACATCAAAAGTAAAGTTCCATATAATGTATCCTAGTAAAGAGAAATTCTTCATAGGTTGTTCCTTCATAGATACCACAGTGAAATGGAGTGAACTCCTAGGAATCAAATCATGGAAAAAGTGATGAATGCAGTGGAAACATAGGGAAATTCACTAGTCATGCTCTAAACAGGGTACGCATGCTCAAAGAACCTATGTAGTGGCTCTCCTTTACCTTCTCTTGGGCTGTGCCATCATGAATAAATGATTGATGTGAGACCTTCCTGGGTAACCACCCCAGTTGGAAATGTATCCACAGAAATGAATGATTCTGAGGATGGATAAATGTGAGTGGTAAACATCAAGTCACAGTGATACTTGGAATATATAGATATAAGGAAATGATAAAAAATATTATCAGAAAAAAGATCAAAGAGATTCCTTCTCACTTGAATTATGACCAAAATATCCTATGTGGTGAAAAGGGGGGTGGAAATCCAGGTAGTCTACATATACATAGTCCAAAAAAGTCATGCAGGCATCTAAATACCAGATTGTATATACCCAGTCAGGGTTTCCAAAAATTGCTCTTAATCATAGGGATAGTGCAGTTCCTGTAAGTGTATATGAAACTAGTATCCCATAGTGTTGGGAATATAAGGCTACATTCATTCCACAATGCTCCAATGTAGGTCCCATTTTCCAATTTGCTACTTGTCTGTTCCCACCATGAGGATCTGCTCCACAAATTTGGAACACTACTACTAAAGGAAATTCTTTAGTCTCCTGTGATCTCTTGTGTTCCTGAGCTTTGGAAACATCTGGTATATGTGTATAGATATTTACAGTACAAATTCAAGGTAAATGAATGGCGAAACTCAATATTATCAACTTTTGCTGTATTCAAGAAAGAAAAGTTTATTAGGTGACTTTGCTTGGAAGTCTTCATTCTAGAAAAGAAAAAGGTTAAGTGATAGTTCTTAGAAATTATTATTATTATATCTAAACACATTGGGCCTTTTGGATTATAATATGAAAAAAAGTTTCTTAGCTGGCTTGCCTGCACTGTTTATACACAATATTTACATCCACTTGAAGGAGTGTGCAGTCATCATGATAACAAAACTCCAAATTAGATGGTTAACATCATTTCACATCATTGGCTAGCCACAGACACCAGACATTGCTTGGATGTGAAAGTCTGATCAGATCATCTTACAGTGGCGTTTGGCCCTGCTTCAGGTTGCATGCAATAGTAATAGTCGAGTCACTACTAATAAGTGTAATGACATTATCTGCCTCTGAAGAAGGTGTGTTGGGAATTGTAGGTTACATTCATTCAACAAACCTCCAATATACAGTAAGTACAAATTCCAGCTCCCACTATGATTTTGCTACTTGTCTGGTCCCACCATGAAGATCAGCTCCTCACAGTTTGGAATACAAGAACTGAAGGGTATTTTTTTCTCATGAATTGTATGATCTTCGTTGTTCCTTTCCTTTGAAAATATCTGTTATGTGTGTATAGATATTTACAGCACAAATACAAGGCAAAGTAATGACAATACTTAACATTATCAACTTTTGCCATATTCAAGAAAGAAAAAGTTATTAGGTGACATTTCTCAGTAGTCTTCATTGTTTCTAAACACATTGAGCCTTTCAGATTATAATATGAGAAGACTCTTCTAGACGGCTTGCCTGCACTGTTTAGACACAATATTTACATCCATTTGAAGCAGTGTGCCTTCATCATGATAACAAAACCCCAAATAAGTCAGTTATCATTTCACATCATTGGCTAGCCACAGACATCAGACATTGTTTAGATGTTAAAGCCTGATCAGATCATCTCACTTTGGCTTTTGGCATTGCCTCAGATATACCTCAAATATACACAAAATCAGGTCGCATGCAACAGTAACAGTCGTGTCACTACTAACATGGGTAATAAAATTATCTAAATCACAAGAAGGTCAGTGATGGGAATTGTAGGCTACATTCATACCACAATGCTCCAATATACAGTAAGTCCAATTTGCCCAGCTCTCACTATATTTTTTGCTACTTGTCTAGTCCCACCATGAAGATCTGCTCCTCACAGTTTAGAATACAGCAACCAAAGAGTTTTTTTTTTTATTGCATGATACCCTGTGTTCCTGTGCTTTGAAAACATCCGGTATATGTGTATAGCTATTGACAAAACCAATATAAGGTCATGTAATAATGACACTCAACATTATCAATCTTAGCCATATTCAGGAAAGTAAAGGTTATTAGGTAACATTTCTCAGAAGTCGTCATTGTTTCTAAACATACTGGACCTTTTGGATTATAATATGAAAAAGTCTCCTCTGGCTTGCTTGCCTGCACTGTTTAGATGCAACATGTATATCCATTTGAAGGTTTATGCCATCATCAAGATAACAAAACTCCAAATTAGAAACACATCTCAAACACTGGATCCCACATGGCGCTATCCTAAAAGGTTATTAGCTGACATTTCTCAGAAGTATTCATTGTCATCTAAACACGCTGGACCTTTCAGATTATAATAAACAAAAAACTCCTCTAGAGGCTTGCCGAATGGTCGAAAATAGGAGAAATGTTTTATATTTGAGTAAAATGAAAGCTTCTCCTATTTTTGGCCATTGGAAGGGGACAGGTGTATTGACAAAGGTAGAATTGTTTGCATGTTCTTCCCCACATATCCCCTAGGTTTTAGGGTAGCACCATGTGTGATCCAGTGTTCTAGATGTAGTCTTTTAAGCTTGCACATGAAGTGCAGTGAGACATATTTTTATGACATATTCATTGTCTATATTTATGAGATCCTTTATTACATTTTTACATTTTTAGAAGAGGGGTGTGGAGTGGGGTCAGGCTGCTGATGAGCTCTCATTTAAGTCCCCACTCTTGGTTTTTTCCCCTTCCTAGGCACACTCTGGGTATGCTACCCAAATTGGGAATAGATGAGGGGTCTCCAGAATATAATAGGAATGAAGGAAGTTCCTATGCTTGAGAAGGGCTCTGTGAAGGGAGAAGCTGGCCAAGGCCACTTGAGGTGGGGTGCCAGGTATACGTTAGAACACTGATCAGTTGCATTCCAGCCCTGTAGAGAGTTGAGACATTTTGTTTGTAACACTCTGTTCAAGTGAGTCGTAAGAAAAATGCAAGCAAATTTTAAAAATCAGTACGCAATAAAACTTTGTGTGAAATTGAGTAAAAGTGCATCAGAAACCCCCTCTTCATCAAAAACAGAACAGAATGTGGATGGAGGTCTGTTCTCAACCATGACCATTGGCTCACCACCAGAATGATTGCAGAGGAAACAGGAATTACCAAGTCAATTGTTCATGAAATCACGAATGTGAGAAAAGTATGTGCAAAATTGTCCCAAAGAATTTGTCACTTGATCAATAGGGACACCATCAACTTGTTTGCCAAGACCTGCTGGCCCATTTGGAAAGAGAGCCTGATTTTTTGAGTCGAACAATCACGGGAGATAAATCCTGGGTGTTTGAGTACGATCCTGAGACGAAGACACAAAGTTCAGAAAAGCACACACCGTTGTCACCTCGCCCCAAGAAAGCTTAAAAAAGCAAATCAAAAGTAAAATCAATTGTCATTGTTTTTTTTTGATTCACATGGAATTGTTTATAAGAAATTTGTATCTACTGATCAAAATGTGAATCAAAGATTTTACCTGGAAATTCCTGGTTTCTTGAGACAAAGAGTTTTTCTTGTGCGTCTTGAGATTGGTTCAGCTTGGATCCTTTATCACGAGAACGCATTGAGTCACAGTGCTTTGGCTGTCAAAGAGTTTTTGGCTCAAAAACACATCACGGTGCTTCCCCATTCATCCTACAGCCCCAACTTGTCTCCTTGCGACTTTTTCATATTCCCAAAGATGAAGAAGGGTTTGAAAGGACACCATTTTGATAGTGTGGATTACCTCCAAAGATCCACTTCGCAGGCCTTGAACGCCATCCCACTTGAAGGCTTCCAGGGATGCTATGAAAAATGGAAAAAGTGCTGGGAGTGTTGTTTACAATCACAAAGTGCGTACTTTGAAGGAGACAATGTTCAATTTTAAAATTTTTCAATAAAATAATTTTTAAAATATCATTCTCATTACTTTCTGGACACACCTCCTATATGGCCCCGTACAACAACAGGAATATATAACAGGATGATGAATGATACAATTGTCGGATGTTATTTTATTGATTGTGGGAATTTCTTGTTAGAATGTTTTGTACATAAACATACTGATGGCTCCTGAAGAAGTGAACTACACCCAAGAAACGCATCGAGCCAAAAAGAACCATCTTCTCTGAATATGATGCACTGCTATGTTGAACAAAATTTAAATGTTATATTGTGTTGTTGTATTAAGTTTTTTGTATAGTTTTGGAATATTGCCAACAAGGGATTTGCCACCAAGTACTCAGTCATGTTTTGTGAAGGGGATCAAATACTTATTTCCCTCATGAACATGCAAATCAGTGCATCATTTGTTAGACATACATTTTTTGTTGCTATTCTGTCTCTCAGTGTTACAATACACCTACCATTCGATTTTTAGACTGATCATTTCTTTATGAGTGGGCAAACATTCAAAATCAGAAGGGGATCAAATATTTATTTCCTTCACTGTATGTATAGCGATATACAGCACAAATGCAAGGTTATGTATTGAGGACACTCAATGTTATCACCCTTTGCTATATTCAAGAAAGAAAAGGTTAGGAGATGACTCTGAAGTCTTCATTCCAGCTGAACACATGGGGCCTTTTCGGATTATAATATGAAAAAGACTCCTCCAGCCGTCTTGCCTGCAGTGTTTAGACACAATATTTACATCCATTTGAAGCAGTGTGCCCTCATCATGATAACAAACCCCCAAATTAGCTGGTTACATTATAAATATATAGCTATTTATTCAGTGTCCACTCCTAAATTGCCTCCTTTTATTTCTCTCTTTTGTGATAGCAGATCTCAGTCATTAAAGAGCATCACTTAACTGCCGCCTCAAAGAGAGCGATAATTACATGGCCACAAAATCATTAGCACAACTGCATAGAAATCACCCAAAGGTAGACAATGCCGAGACAGTAGACAATTAGAGGTTCAAGACACACCTGACTACATTACTTTACACACAGGTCTCTCTATTATCCTCACTGAGACAGGAATATGTATAAGCGAAAAAGCCAATGGAGCCAGTACACTGGCGGCCCCGAAAAATCATGCAGCCTTGTGCCTGCTATTGGCTAGTAGACAATACACAGTTGCCCAAATTATCAAATTTTGTAAGGATTGTATTTTAGAAGTCTACTTTTTTATAAAATATATTTAAAGTTGAATTCCAGGAATTATTTGTATTGCACACTTACTGTATGTTATTAATATATCTTACCTGATGGATGGCTGGGGAAGCTGGAAATCATTGCATTAGTCAGCACTACTACAGTGATAGCCGCGATCATCTGGGTCCCCCTCAGATTCTGTGCCAGTGGCTTCCCCCCTGCACAATGATCACAGGGGGTTGTCCACTCAGCAATGATATCATGGAATAATAACGAGGTAAGTGAGCGCAAAACAAAACTAAAACAAAAATATCATGGAATGACTACCTTTACAATACTATTATCTGTATGCCACTTTTTTTGGTAACTACTATCAAAGGCAGACTGACAACTCATGGGGCCCCCAGGCAATAGGGGATCATGGGGCCCCCGTGTCCTTGCCCAAACTCAAAAAAGCCTATGAAAAAGGTACCAGGGGCATCTCATGGGGCCCCCTACTGACCCCGGGCCCTCGGGCAGTGCCCGAGTTTCCAAATGGTCAGTCCGCCCCTGACTACTATATTATTATCACTATTAGTAACACTGCTGCTGATACAATAATTAATAACATAAGCTTTCCACTACTACGGCTTCTTCTGGCAATAGTGTAATGTTTCTGATTCTAATACTAGAACAAATAACCTGTTATTACTGATGTCACTGCTACTACTATTACTTTTACTATGACTACTAATGATACTACCAATGCTGATCCTGCAATACAACTAGTACTACCACCACCCCTACTATTGTCTTTACTACTGCCACTATTATTCTTCTTCTTATTATTATATTATTATTATTATACAGGATTTATATTGCGCCAACAGTTTGCTCAGCACTTTACAATATAAAGGGAGACAATACAGCAACAATACAGTTCAATACAAGAGGGTTAGGAGGGCCTGATCCTTGGAGCTTACAATCTTATTATCACTATAAGTACAATACTACTGGTACTAACATACTATTATTTCTATTTCTTCATGATACTTTTGTAACTTGTACTATTTGCAGTACTAAAATACTACAATGCTTCTATCACTTCACTATTTCAACCTGTTAATACTGATCACTACTATTACTAGTAATAGCTCTACAACTATGACTTTCACCATGGCTACCACTACAATACTATTGTTACTGTTTTGTACTACTGTTACTACTACTAATGCTACATCTAAATACAGTGGTTACTATTGTTGCTACAGTATTACCGTTATTGATACCAGCACTGCTGCTAACCACAATTAATAGCATAACTAGAGCTTTCTGGTTCCATCTACTTTTACTGATTTTTCTATTACTAGTTTCATTTTACTCCCTAGCCCCTAATACTGACATATAGTTACATAGTTAGTCTGGCTGAAAAAAGACAAAAGCCCATCCAGTTCAACCACTAACCACTTCAAGTCCGGACACTTTTACCCCCTTCCTGTCCAGGCCAATTTTCAGCTTCCAGCGCTATCACACTTTGAATGACAATTGTGCGGTCATGCAACACTGTACCCATATGAATTTTTTAGAGTTGTTTTGAGACAAATAAAACTTTATTTTGGTGGTATTTATTCACCACTGGGATTTTTATTTTTTTTGCTATATAAATGAAAAAGTCCAAATAAAATTTTGAAAATAAATAATCTTTCTTCTCTGTACTTTCTCCAGTTCCCCAATGTTCCTTTTGTGAATTGGTGCCCAAAACTGAACTGCATATTCCAGATGAGGTTTTACTAATGATTTGTACCGGGGTAATATGATATCTCTCTCTCTGGAGTCTATATCTCTTTTAATACTAGAGAGGATTTTGCTCGCTTTAGAAACCACAGCTTGGCATTGCATGCCATTATTAAGCTTGAGACCTACCAGAACTCCCATATCCTTCTCCACCATTGATTCCCCCAGTTGTACCCCCCCAGTATGTATGATGCATGCATATTCTTATCCACCAAGTGCAGAACCTTACATTTATCTACATTAAACCTCATTTGTCACATAGTTGCCCATTTACACAGTGCATTGAGGTCGGCTTGTAAGTTGAAGACATTCTGTAAGGACGTTATTCCACTGGACAGCTTGGTGTCATCTGCAAAGACTGAAATGGGATTTATAATCCCAGACCCTTTATTGTTTATAAATATATTAAAAAGTAAGGGTCCCAACACTGAACCTTGGGGTACACCACTGATGACCCCAGACCATTCAGAGTATGAATCATTAACCACTACTCTCTGAATACGATCTTTTAGCCAGTTTTCTATCCATTTACATACAGATTTTTCCAAGCCTGTAGACTTTACCTTCCAATTAGCCGTGTGTGGGGAACTGTGTCAAACGCTTTTGCAAAATCCAAGTACCACCACCACCCCTCTGTCCAAGGTTTTGCTCACCTCCTCATAAAAAGAAATCGGATTTGTTTGACAACTTCTGCCTTTCATGAATCCATGCTGTCTGTTACTTAAAATATTTTTTTCCATCTATGTGGTCTTTTATTACACTCTCCAGTATCTTACCAACTATGGAAGTTAAACTAACAGGTCTATAATTACTTGGTAAAGATGTTGACCCCTTTTTAAATATTGGCACCACATTGGCCTTACGCCAATCCAGTGGTACTATGCCAGTCATTAAAGAGTCCCTAAAAATTAGAAACAATGGCTTTTAAATGACAGAGCTCAATTCTTTAAGGACCCGTGGGTGTATGCCATCCGGTCCAGGTGCTTTATTCACATTTATTCTGTCTAAATATTTTTGGATCATATCAATTGTGAGCCAATGAGGATAATCTGGAGCTGTGTCAATACCATGCCCATTATGAACAAGAGCTCCTCCATGCTCCTTTGTATACACAGAGCTGAAGAACGTATTTGATAAATTTGCTTTCTCTTTGTCCCCAGTTACCCACTCTAGATTATTTTGTAAAGGGCCTACATGCTCGTACCGGAACTTTTTACCATTAATATATTTGAAGAATTTTTGGGGTTTGGTCCTGCTATCTTTTGCAATCTGTCGTTCGTTTTCAGTTTTTTCTGGCCTTTATTTCCTTTTTGCATATTCTGCTATATTTTTTGTAATGTTTAAATGATGATAATGCTCCTTCATTTTTATATTTAATAAAAGCTCTTTTTTTATTATCTATAGCTTTTTTAACTTTGGCCATAAGCCACATAAATTTGATTTTTAGCCTTTGTAATATATTTTGCAGTATGTACACATACATTCTTTTTGAAGAATTCCCATTTCTGTGTTGTGTTCATTGATGCCAATATTCCCTTCCAGTCTAAGCCTTGGAGAGCAGCTCTCAGCCTTGGAAACTTAGCTCTCTTAAAATTGAGCATTTTTATTTTTCCCGTATGTGCTTGCTGTTTAAAGCTAACAATAAATTTTTTTTTTAAGTCCGCAAACGTGGAACTGTAACGAAAAAACCCGTAAGTGTCCGCAAAAAAGTGCAAGTGCAGAAACACACACACGAAAAACGTGCACTTAGGGGTGTGTTTGTCCTACCCCCGAAAGGGTTGGACCGTTCACCCGATCCCCCGGGGCACGAAGCTCCTGACAGGGACAAGGTTCCCATTTGGTCCTCCTGGCCAAAAGGCCTGGTGGACCACCGTTCCTTATGCCCAGCCGAAGCCGGACATCCAGTACTAGGCAAGGGGGTTCTCCCGAAGAGAAAACCCCCTAGGGATCAGGGGAGGAAGGAACCGTATGGCCACACATCCTCCCCCTAGACTTCAGGTAAGGCCCGAGGACCCACACCCTCCATCCGTGAAAAACACACACATAAGAAAGCAAAAAGTGACAAAACGTGGGAGTGGTTTAAATAAATAGAATAAAATAAAAAAGTGGTACCGTGCCTAATAGTGCACAGACCAGGCCCTGAGGCCTGTAGCAAAAATTGCCCTGGACTTAGCCAAAAGACCTGGTCCTTAGGGCGCTGTGCAAAAAGATGTGAAAAACAGTGGCCATGTGTCATCTTCACACCGTGGGGTCCCACACCCAAGTGTTACTAGTGACACCCCTGAGAGCGTCTTCCCCAGGGGGCACTGAGTTTGCGGACTTTTTGCGTCCCCGACCCCAGGCCAGACCAAGGTAGCCTGCTCAAACCAGGAGGAACTGGGTCTTTCCGGTCTCCCCAGAGGAATTACTCCCAAGGCCCCAGAACGAATCATGGCGCTCCCTGGTTTCTGTCCCTCCGGTACTAGCCTTCCGGACCCCCATCATACCAGTGAGGGTACTGTACAACAACCATCCCCGTAAACTAGAATGGTCGGTAGCACCCCCACTGGACACTGATAAGAACAGATACTACACTTGATCTTAGCCAAAAGGCCGAGAAGCGATTGTTAAAGCTAACAATAAATGGTCACTGCTACCCAGATGTTCTTTTATATGGACATTCGTAATAAGCTCTGCATGGTTTGAGATTACCAAGTCCAGCAGAGCATCATTCTGAGTTGGGGACTCTATGAACTGTACCATAAAATTGTCCTATAGTAGGTTTAAAATTTTTTTGTCCTTTAACTGTTCTTGCCGTACCATTACTCCAGTCAATTGGTAGTTAAAATCCCCAATTATTATCACTGTCGCAGCCCTTGCAGCCCTTTTGATCTGTGCAAGGAGCCGATTCTCCACCTCCTCATTAACACTGGGAGGCCTATAACAAACTCAAATGATTACCTTTGTAGTACGCACCCCCACGTGCAGTTCCACCCATAATGCTTCAGCTCATCACTCTCCATCAACTAGGTCCTCTTTCACACTTGCTCTGAGATCACTTCTCACAGAGAGACAGACACCACCGCCTTTCCTATTATTTTGATATTATAGTTACCATGTCTACTACTTCTGCTATTAATAACACAACTAGACCTTTGGTTCCATCATTAACAGGGACACCTGTCACCTCAAAAATACAACAGGGACAGCTGTTTCCCCAAAAATACAGATTCTTTGTATTGGGCTCCAGCCCCCACCCTCTCCCACAACTGGATGTTTATTTCTTAAAGTATTTTTTCTTAATTTTTTAAATTGTTTTTTATTTTGTTTGTACTGCAGGGAAGCACTTCCTTCTTCCTTGCCTAGGTGAGAATGATGTTGCACCCAATCTACGCATGCGCAGATATGCTGAAGCGCTCTGCCCAGCCTTCAGTACCCAGCAAAAACCTGCAGCAGATCTGCATGTGCACAGGTTTGCTCATGCCCATGTGCGATAATGGAGAATTAAAGGAGGTACCTCTATTTGGTCTATGCACGCACTGATTTTTCGAAGCATTTTCAGATATGCCAAGAGGTACTGCTAGGTTCCAAAGGCTGAACAGAGCCCTTCAGCACATCTGCGTACACACCAGACCATCAAAGAAGCACCAGTAAGGGAGGGAACAGCAATAAGGGGACTAAATTCCTCTTAGTTGCATGTTAATGTTTTTCTTTATAATGTGTATTTTTTGTTACTTTCTTTTTATTATAAATACTGCATATGGTACATTTAGAAATAACATGTTGTATGACAAAATGTCAAATTTGTAAAATGGCAATGTAAAAAAAGAACAAAGACAAATCTGTTTAAATATATTATCCAATATTTTGAATAAAGCTTTCACAAAAAAGAAGTGTCTGTTTTCCATTGTACAATCACTGAGTTCCAGAACGAATGGTGCTAGGGTACAGATTACTGAAGGATAAAATGCTCATTCTTACTTACAATTTATAAATAAAAAAATATGAAAGTGATCGCTTCCAGCTGACAGTTTGTATTCTGTACCTTGTGCAAAAACACTGATTGTGCTTGTAAGTGTATTTACAGTACAAATATAAACCCATGTAAGGAGGACACACAAGGTCCTAGAATGGACAAGGTTCTTAGCCAGCACTTCTCAGAAGTCCCCATTGTTTTTAATGTAAATTGCTGCTCACATTACAATATGAAAAAGTCTCTCTATAGACAACATGCCAGCACTGTTTACACACAATATTTACACCCATCTACCAATGGTTTCACTCTTCAGGATTACAATACAAACAGAAAGCTGAGCATAGAGATTACCACATTTCCAGTGATAGTGAGAAAATGGCAGTCCCTTAGTGACACCAAACTCTGGGTAAAAAAAAAAGAAAGGAATTCTATCCAATCCCTTCTATAGATCTCAGCCACCTCGAAATCTCAAGATTTCTTTTTTTGTCTCTGTGATCAGACTTCCTGTTAGAGGTGACCAAATTCACCCCTATGGTCCCACTGTATGTGGGAATGTAGCCACCCTCTCAATGATTTGATGATAAATAGATCACAAGTAATGAATGTGTATGGATTATTTTTGGAGAATAAGGATATCATTTAGTTTCACAATAACCTCAAAACTAACTACAACATCACATGGTGGTCTCCAAGCCCTCTCTGTTTTTTTTGTTTGGGTAGTTGTCAGGAACACACCTTGCTCCCGATTGTACATAGATTGTTACATTTCCTTCTGCTGGTGCTGTCCACTCTCACAAATATATATACACTATATTGCCAAAAGTATTGGGACGCCTGCCTGTACACGCACATGAATTTTAATGGCATTCCAATCTTAGCCCATAGGGTTCAATACTGAGTTGGCCCACCCTTTGCAGCCATAACAGCTTCAACTCTTCTGGGAAGACTGTCCACAAGGTTTCGGAGTGTGTCTATGGGAATGTTTGACCAATCTTCCAGAAGCGCATTTGTGAGGTCAGGCACTGATGTCTCTGCTTTAATTCATCCCAAAGGTGTTCTATGGGGTTGAGGTCAGGACTCTGTGCAGGCCAGTCAAGTTCCTCCAACACAAACTTGCTCATCCATATCTTTATGGACCTTGCTTTGTGCACTGGTGCGAAGTGATGTTGGAACAGGAAGGGGCTATCCCCAAACTGTTCCCACAAAGTTGGGATCATGAAATTGTTCAAAATGTCATGGAATGCTGATGCCTTAAGAGTTACCATCACTAGAACTAAGGGGCCAAGCCCAACCCCTGAAGAACAACCCCACACCATAATTCCCCCTCCACCAAACTTTACACTTGGCACAATGCAGTGAGGCAAGTACCATTCTCCTGGCAACCGCCAAACCTAGATACGTCCATGGGATTGCCAGATAAAGAAGTATGATTCTTCACTCCAGAGCACGTCTCCACTGCTCTAGAGTCCAGTTGTGGCATGCTTTACACCACTGCATCCAATGCTTTGCATTGCACTTGGTGATGTAAGGCTTGGATGCAGCTGATTGGCCATGGAAACTTATTTCATTAAACTCTGTACACGCTGTTGTTGCAATAATTTGAAGGCCATACAAAGTTTGGAGGTCTTTAGTTATTGACTCTGCAGACAGTTGGCGACATCTGCTTCAGCATGCACTGACCCCGCTCTGTCATTTTACATGGCCTACCACTTTGTGGCTGAGTTGCTGTTGTTCCCAGTTGCTTCCACTTTGTTATAACACCACTAACAGTTGACCGAGGAATATTTAGTAGCAAGGAAATTTCATGGATGGACTTATTGTACAGATGGCAACCTATCACGGGACCACGCTTGAATTCACTGAGCTCCTGAGAGCGATCCATTCTTTCACAAATGTTTGTAGAAGCAGTCTGCATGCCTAGGTGCTTGATTTTATACACCTGTGGCCATTGAGGTGATTGGAACACCTGAAACCAATGATTTGGTGGGGTGTCCCAATACTTTTGGCAGTATAGTTTGTGTATATATATATATATGTATAGCACTATTCATTCCACTACTACTATCCATTATACACTGCTCAAAAAAATTAAAGGAACACTTTGAAAACACATCAGATCTCAATGGGGAAAAATCTCCTGCTGGATATCTATACTGATATGGACTGGGTAATGTGTTAGGAACATAAGGATGCCCCATCATTTGATGGAAATTAAAATTATCAACCTACAGAGGATTGAATTCAAAGATACCCAGAAAATCATAGTGAAAAAATCATGCAGCAGGCTAGTCTATTTTGCTGAAATTTCATTGCAGCAACTCAAAATGGTCCTCAGTAGTTTGTATGGCCCCCATGGGCTTGTATGCATGCCTGACAATGTCGGGGCATGCTCCTAATGTGACAACAGACGGTGTCCTGGAGTATTTCCTCCCAGATCTGGGCCAGGGCATCCTTGAGCTCCTGAACAGTTTTAGGTGCAACCTGGCTGTGTCGGATGGACCGAAACATGATATCTCAGAGGTGTTCTATTGGATTTAGGCCAGGGAAGCATGGGTGCCATTCAATGGTATCAATTCCTTCATCCTCCAATAACTGCCTGCATACGCTCGCCACATGAGGCCGGACATTGTCGTGCACCAGGAGGAAACCAGGACCCACTGCATCAGCTTAGGGTCTGACAATGGGTCCAAGGATTTAATCCTGATACCTAATGGAAGTCAGGGTTCCATTGTCTAGCCTCTAGAGGTCTGTGTGTCCCTCCATGGATATGCCTCCCCAGACCATCACTGACCCACCACCAAACGGTGAACAATGTCACAGGCAGCATAATGTTCTCTATGGCTTCTACAGACCCTTTCACATCTGTCACATTTGCTCAGGGTGAACCTGCTCTCATCTGTGAAAAGCACAGGGCACCAGTGGCGGTCCTGCCAATTCTGGTGTTCAATGGCAAATGCCAATCCAGCTCTATGGTGCTGGGCAGTGATCACAGGGCCCACTAGAGGATATTAGGCCCTCAGGCCACCCTCATGAAGTCTGTTTCTGATTGTTTGATTGTCGAGGTCTTCCTGTTAGCCCTTCACAAAGGAGCAGATGCCAGTCCTGCTGATGGGTTAAAGATCTTCTACGGCCCTGTTCAGCTCTCCTAGAGTAACTGCCTGTCTCCTGGAATCTCCCCCATGCTCTTGAAACTGTGCTGGGAGACACAGCAAACCTTCTGGCAATGGCACATTATTATGTGCCATCCTGGAGGAGCTAGACTTCCTGTGCAACCTCTATAGGGTCCAGGTATCACCTCATGCTACCAGTAGTGACACTGACCCTAGCCAAATGCAAAACTAGCGAAAAACAGTCAGAAAAGATGAGTAGGGAAAAAAATGTCAGTGGCCTCCACCTGTAAAACCATTCCTGTTTTAGGGATTGTCTCATTGTTGCCCATCTAGTGCACCTGTTGTTAATTTCATTAACACCAAAGCAGCTGAAACTGATTAACAACCCCCTCTGCTACTTAACTGACCAGATCAATATCCCAGGAGTTTAATTGACTTGATGCTATACTCTGATTCAAATGTGCTCCTTTAATTTTTTTGAGCAGTGTAATTTTTATTGTATATAATAGACTTCAAATTGAGGGAAATCATTTAGGTTTGACCAATTACCATATACTATTTTAGCTTTTCTATATTAAGCTGAGACCATACACTGTGTAAATTTCAGGTCAAGGACTGGCCAAAATTTATGCAGTGGGTGGCCCTGCTGGTCCTGATCTGTTCAGCAAATTTGATCATTTGACTACTGGAAAATATTCAGACAAACAGCGCCTGCATCTGAAAGGAAGGCTAAATGAATATGGCCAGCTTTACTTTAAAGGTATGGTTGAAAGGAGCTTCCGTTACCTCCACCCAATCCTCACCAAAGCCATTCAAATCTCATTTTACCCTCAAAAACCATAAAAAACACCCTAATTGTGCCTCCCCTACTCATCCCTCAACAGCAGATGCCCCACATGGAAAACTGTTCCCCTTCCTCCCCAGAAGACTAGCACTTTGACTGCACCTAATTAAGGTTGCCTTCACTACCACGCCATTTTACCTGGTAAGAGATCTACTGGTCCATGGCCCCCCACTGCTCCTGAAATGAAGATAATGAAATTCAACAAATTGGATAGCAGTCTGGAGACTGTATTGCTGTTATGGCCACCCGGAACAAAGGCTGCAGAATGTTCCTATGAATGGGACAAAAGAGCTACCAGCAGGTTTATGTGGAGCCTCTGGGCTAGGAATTCTTACTTTAAGTGGATAGAATTACAAATCTGCTAAAGAGAATTTGCATTAAGTCCTGTGACCCAATGCCCTATTTAATACTTTAATTGTTAACTGTTTCAAGGAAGGATCATTGAGGGTTTATCCACCTTGGAAGGTGTTCAATTGTCTGTGCATCCTTGGGGTGCCATAGAGAGCAGTGAGTTGTGAAGCCATGAAACCTGTCAGAGCAAGACAAGTAAACTTCACAGCTTTAATATGAACCGATATTAAATTGGATGTAATCAATTTAAATTGGATGTAATCAATTTAAGTTTAATTACACAAAGTATTGTGTAACAGTAACACTTCAGGTATTACCTCTCATTGAGATCATAGAACTCCCCATGGTAATGCTTCCATCTACTTTTCTCTCCAGAAGGATGAAGCCATCTTTGTTCAGCCATTATCCAGGGTTAGCATCTACTCCCTGGTGCTTGGGCACAGGTTCGGGCCAAGGGGTGGGAAAGAAGGGTAGCTGCAATTCCTGATGGCACCCCCATACAACATGTTTTCAGATGCATGAAACTGCATGATGCAAAAGGACCGTGTGGTTTCCATGAGTCTGTGATTTTGAAAAGATGCAGGGACCTTTTCCCGGCATTTTCTTGCAGGTACAACAGCCCATTTAAATGACTGGGATGCTGTGCCCTCGAAATCATGGCACTGAGAAAGCAGAAAAGTGTGAACCAAGCTTTACATTGAATGAGATAGGGTGGGTTGGCAAGAAAGGGTGGGCATAGGCTCTTGAGGAGTGCTTATGACAGGTGTGTCCTGGAGGGAGCAGATAATGAAGGATTTTAACTTAGGCAGGCCATACATGGGTCGAATTCTGAATTTTCTTTAGAAAATCAGAAATTTTGTGTGTTGTGTAATCCGATGGTACCACCATTGATTTCGAAATTCGACCAACCAAGCCTTCAGTTTCACCTCTCTCCAGATCACAGGTCATGCTCATTTCTTTTTCGATTATATTTCTTGCATGATTCTCCCATCATTGATTAGAAATTTGTTTTTCAAAAAATTTCCAACATGCTCGATCACTCAAATTTGATGGTTGCACAAAAATCGGCCAATGCTGACCACTAATGACCACTAATGGTGCGAAATGATCACTAATGGTGCGAAATTCGAATGAAAATTCTTAGTTATGATTTGCAAATTAAACTTTTTCAGAGTTCAACCCATGTATGACCTGCATAAGAGAGCAGCCACCAACAAAAGGGCCCTTCTGGTTCAAGGTAAATACTGTTGCTGAAAAAAATGTAACTAAACTTAAGTTTTAATTGTATTGAATTTGCACCACACAAAAAAAGATTCCTCCCTTATAAATGGGACTTTCAAAGCAAAAATACCATTTATTAAAAGTACAATACTCTTTATTCCGTTATCATCATAAAAATTATTTTCTTATATTAAAGAATTGTTAGTTACAATATATTTGTACACAATCATAATACATAACACTTTTTACATGTTTACAAAGATCCAAGGATCAATGTCCAATGCGTTTTGGAGACTATGGCTCCTTCTTCAGGGATATCTTGTATAAACAAAGCAGTCTTAATCTGAAATAACATACATCATTATAATACGCATTGCATATTTAGCATTTATAAGTTGTAATCATGTAATACTCATGTGTTCAAAACCTACATCGATTAAAATGTATTAAGGAAATCGTCTTCCAAAATGATTGCCACAAAGAAACCCACTTGCATATTTAGTGGGAAGAGAAAAGGGGTCTCCAATTCATATTGCAGTCTGACACAACGGACACTGAGATTGCCTGAAATACCAGGAAAAATGGAAGAGGACTGTATGTGTGTAAGTGAGAAAACAGAAAAAAAGGGGGGTAGCTCCCACCTGTACCCAAGAAGATAAAAGGCGAAATAGATGAAAAAAGTTGAAAAATACTCCCCATAAACTTGAGGATAGCCCTCATCCACTGTGCAGTCACCCCTTCCACTCTTCCAAGCTAAGGGGATCTATAATAGATCAACAAATACAAAGATATATGTAAAGTAACCATTTATCAAAACTATATATATATACAGTATATATATATATATATACACATACAGAAAGATTTCTCTCCCTCTTGTATATATATATATATGTGTGTGTGTGTGTGTGTGTGAAAGAAACGGAGAGAAAACTTTCTGCATAAATAGGCAGAAAAGTAAAAATACTCTTCCCAAAAAAACAGCCATTGGGCAGAAATCAAAAATGTACTCCATCCTTACGTTGGTGTATTGTGTCAGTGGGTAAGCAAACATCTAACGCACACCTTTGGAAGACTGCATGAACCTGCCAAAAAAATGCCAATATATATAGTGACACTGATATAATGCTCCGTAACACCTGTAGGATATGGGGGGCAGAGGGTAAAAACACCCCTCAAAATGTCCATGCCCATCAATAAAGGATCCCCTGAGCACCTGCTGTGCAAGCGCCGCCACGCAAACCCCAGCAAGCGATGATGTCAGACATCGGCACGCTCCGCCTGCTGTGTATGACGGCATCACGTGTTGGGAGTCCTCCAGCACACACTATTTTTTTGCATGTTCCTTAAATAGGGATGTTGGCAGGTGTATGGGGGTCTTCCGTTACCTGGTACAATGAATTTGCACCCCATACATTACAATTAACATCCGATGACGTGCATTAAATACACTTGTGTTCACATACTGTACACTTTTTAACTTGTTAAAGCAGAACTACACAGCATCTGTGCGCCACAAACCAAAAACACTATTTCATTCATTTTTATTAGTTAACTTACTGCTACAGGGCAGCAAGGTTACACAAAATCATGTATACATACGTGATTTGATTTGCATTTACGGGTAGAGAGTGTGCTTGCGCCGCCCTACCTGCGCCGCCCTACCTGCACCGCGACTGGCGGCTATGGATGTCAATCAGCGGGTCCCAGCCGGAGATACCCCACCTGCACCTAGCGATCGCTGAGAAAATCTAACGGGAGAGACCTCTGTGTAAATAACACAGGTCTTTCTCCTGCCAGCAAGGACATGCTGCTGTGTATTTCTCTGCACAGCAGCATGTCTCCCTAGTAAAGCACACACAGCACATGATGTAAAATGGCACACAGCACACAGTTAACTCTTTGATCTCCCCAGATGTTAACCCCTTACTGCCCAGTGTGATTAGTACAGTTTTTAATTAGCACTGATCACTGTATTGGTGTCATTGGGGCAGTGGCAGTTAGTTCCCCCCCAGTGTCAGAATGCCTGCCGCAGTCCCGCTATAAGTCACTGATCGCCTCCATTACTAGTATTTAAAAAAAACAAATTCTAGTATATATACCGCCATTTGAAAACGCTATAACGTTCATATAAACCAATTAATTTACACATATTGGGATTTTTAGCAAAGACATGGAGCAGAATACATTTTGGCCTAAATTTATGAAGTCGTTTGATTTTTAAATTTTTTTACTGGATATGTTTTACCAAAAAAAGTCAAAAATATTGTTTTTTTTTTCCAAAACTCTCAGTCTTTTTTTGTTTATAGCGCAAAAAATAAAAAACACAGAGACTATCAAATACCACCAAAAGAAAGCTCTATTTGTGGGAAAAAAGGGCGTAAATATCATTTGGGTGCAGCGTTGCATGACCGCGCAATTGTCAGTTACGCAGCGCCGTATCGCAAAAAAATGGCCTGGTCAGGAAGGGGGGTAAATCCTCTGGAGGGCAAGTGGGTAAAAGAATAGCCAGGAAACTAGCATTGTCAGAGGAAACCCAGCAGTAGCAACCCCTATACATCTCTTAGGCTCCATTCACACCTAGGCATTTGAATCGTGGGCAGAATCGCTGCGAAGTGGTTAAAGCAAACTCACCCAGCCATCCATGCCTCTATGCTTTATTTTGCTGAGAAAACACTTTGAAAAACACCCCCTAACATTTCTGGCAGTGGCCATCTTGAGTAAAAGCAGATGATTCATGTAGCATTTAGTTCCCAGAATCCATCTGCCCTTAGCTCAGGCATGTAGGAGGGTGCTCTTAGCTGAGAAAACCCCTCCTCCCCTCCTGAAGGCTTCTGGGATGTATGACATAATTTGCCTATGCCTGAAAACCAGAAAGCCACCGAAGAAATGTTAAAAACAAAAGTTTAAAACAAGTAAATATAATACATCTTTCTTTATATTTAGCAATGCTGGCAGCATAGGGATTAAAAATAGTCAATGTTGATTGAGAGCATGAAGTTCTGCTTGACGTTGTTGTACATTTTTCTTTTGTTTTCACAGCAGGTGTCAAAGCCACTTCATTTGTATTTGCAATGCAGCATGTTGCATTGAAATCCACCCAACGCATACCAATGCAGTACCTTATGGGCACATTATACACAATGTATTTTTTCCAGTGTAAATAGGCCCTTAGCCCTGATTCACATACAGTTGCAAGAAAAAGTATGTGAACCCCTTGGGATTACGTGGAGTTTTGTATGAATTGGGCATAAAATGTGCTCTGAACGTCATCTAAGTCACAACAATAGAAGAACACAGTCTGCTGAACATAACACTACACAAACATTAGATGTTGCTATGGTTTAATTGCACATAACATCTAAACATTCACAGTGCAGGGAGGAAAAAGTATGTGAACCTTTGGACTTAATAACTGGTTGACCCTCCTTTGGCAGCAATAACCTCAACCAAACGTTTTCTGTAGTTGCAGATCAGACCTGCACAACGATCTGGAGTAATTTTGGACCACTCCTCTTCACAAAACTGTTTCAGTGTAGCAATATTCTTGGGATGTCTGGTGTGAATCGCTCTCTTAAGGTCATGCCACAGCATTTCAATCGGGTTGAGGTCAGGACTCTGACTGGGCCACTCCAGAAGCCGTATTCTGTGCTGTTGCAGCCATTGTTTTGTTGAATTACTTGTATGCTTTGGGTCATTGTCCTGTTGCATCACCCATCCTCTGCGGAGCTTCAGTTGGCAGACAGATAGTCATACGTTTTCCTGCAAAATGTCTTGATAAACTCTGGAATTCATTTTCCCATCAATGACAACAATCCGTCCAGGCCCTGAGGCAGCAAAGCAGCCTCAAACCATGATGCTTCCTCCGCCATGTTTTACAGTGGGGATGAGGTTTTGATGTTGGTGTGCTGTGCCTTTTTTTCTCCACACATAGTGTTGTGTGTTCTTCCCAAACAACTCAATCTTGGTTTCATCTGTCCACAGTATATTTTGCCAGTAGTGCTGTGGAACATCCAGGTGCTCTTTTGCAAACTTCAAACGTGCTGCAATATTCTTTTTGGACAGCAATGGCTTCCTCCGTGGTGTCCTCCCATGTACTCCATTCTTGTTTAATGTTTTCCTTATTGTAGATGTGTCAACAAAAATGTTAGCATGTGCCAGAGATTTCTGTAGGTCTTTAGCTGACACTCTGGGATTCTTCTTTACCTCATGCAGCATTCTGCGCTGTGCTCTTGCAGTCATTTTTAAAGGACGACCACGCCTAGGGAGAGTAGCAACAGTGCTAAACTTTCTCCATTTGTAGACAGTCTGTCTTACCGTGGACACATGAACATCAAGGCTTTTGGAGATACTTTTGTAACCCTTTCCAGCTTCATGCAAGTCAAGAATTCTTGATCGTAGGTCTTCTGAGAGCTCTTTTCTGCAAGGCATGGTTCACATCAGACAGTGCTTCTTAAAACCAGTAAACCCAAAACAGGTGTGTGTTTTTTAAGGGCAGGACAGCTGTCAGCAACACATCCAATATCATCACACTGATTGGAGTCAAGGTTGGCTCACTCCTGGCTCCAATTAGCTCTGGGAGAAGTCATTAAGCTAGGGCCTCACATACTTTTTCCTCCCTGCACTGTGAATGTTTACATGTTATGTGCAATTAAACCATGGCAACATCTAATGTTTGTGTAGTATTATGTTCAGCAGACTGTGTTCTTCTATTGTTGTGACTTAGATGACGTTCAGAGCACATTTTATGCCCAATTCATGCAAAACTCCACATAATCCCAAGGGGTTCACATACTTTTTCTTGCAACTGTATATGCGGCCGTGCGGGCTGCTTTTTGTGCGGACAGGAGAGACCATTCATTTGAATGGACTCCCATGCCCGGTGATATGCAGGGAAGAAGTCCCTGCACTTCTTCTGAAAACGCAGCCCACACGGGAACCTCGGTTCCCAGTACAGTTGCGTTTTCCAGTGTAGGCGGCGTGCCATTAGAATTAATGGCACCCGCCCAGGGGCGGACTGACCATTTGGAATCTCGGGCACTGCCCGAGGGCCCGGGGTCAGTAGGGGGCCCCATGAGATGCCCCTGGTACCTTTTTCATAGGTTTTTTTAAGTTTGGGCAAGGACACAGGGGCCCCATGATCCCCTATTGCCCGGGGGCCCCATGAGTTGTCAGTCCGCCCCTGCACCCGTCTGAGGGTCCGCATTCCTCTGTGCAGATGGTGCGGCTGCACGGATTTTCGTGCGGATCCGCAGCGGCACCACCTGCACAGATGTGAACCTAGCTTTAAAGTAGATGTAAATGCTAACTCAATGACATTTAGTTTCCTAAAGTGCTGTGTATCATAAACCACTGCAATTTTTTTTATAATAAAATGCTTGTTTTTCTTCATCCTTTGTTGCATCTCGGTGTTGCTGATCTCATACAACCTCTTTGCAGCCACTTCCTGTCTGCACTCACTGCATGGTATTTCTGATGGATTTTTTTTTTAGATGTTAAAAAAAATCTGAAGAATATATTTAAAAAACATATATTTTTAAAAATAGTTTTCATATATTTTGTAATATATAAAAAAGTATGCAGTATATATACTGCATGTTGAAATGCATTTTTTTAGATATTACAAAGTATACGAAAAAACATTTTAAATATTTATTTTTAAATATATTCTTCAGATTTTTTTTAACATATAAAAAATTAATTTTAACATATATTTTTACATGTATTTGTAAATGCATTCCAAAAATGTAGATTTGTATTTTTAAAGACATACAGTATATTTGAAAATGTCTTTTAAAAATATTTTTTATATATATTGTAATAACAACACATTTCAACATACAGTATATATATATATATATATATATATATATTTTTTTTTTTTTTTTTTTTAAATATATTGAATACAGCCAAAATTGTAGTATTTCAATACATGTCAATATGTTTGGGAAGAATATTTTTAAATATATTTCACATATATTTTTCTTCCATGTGGGCTGCCTTTCAACTAGGCAGCCAGGCCCCAGCAGACTTGTGATGGGGGTGGCTGTTCTGAAACAATGGTTTGGGGGAATTAACCCTTTAGACCAGTGTTTCTCGATTCCAGTCCTCATGGACCCCCAACAGGTCATGTTTTCAGGATTTCCATTATTTTGCACAGGTGATTTGATCAGTTTCACTGCCTTAGTAATTACCACATCTGTTTCATCTGAGGGAAATCCTGAAAACATGACCTGTTGGGGGTCCATGAGGACTGGAGTTGAGAAACACTGCTTTAGACAGTCACCTTAGCAGACTAGAATTGCACAGGAGGTTTTTAGTGACTTTAGTAGAAACCTATTGCTAAACAGATGGAACACATGGCTCCCTATGGAACAGGCTACACAAGGAGCATGTAGCAGCATAGTGTAGGACAACCCCCCCCCCCTCAACTTTCCAAGATGGGAAAAAAAACACATTACCACCCTCCAAGATGCAAAGACAGTTGTACTGAGACATACACATGCTGCAGACAAAATGTATCCCCCTGTTGTGTTTGGTGGGTGGTGCTGCCCGCCAATAGCAACCCATTCAAGTGAATGGGGCTGTGCCACACCTGCCCAGTAACTGCATGCAACTAGGTACAGGCTTTTAGGGGCTACAACAAGGAGTGAGGAGATTACAAAACACCTCCTCACTACCTGTCAAAAGCCCTCTGAAGAGTGATTATCCTTAAACATAAATGAGCTCTTATATGGGCAACATAAAATTAACATGTAAAAATGATTGGTTACAGTGAAAAGGGCTTTTTTTCCACCATTAATATTTCTTTATATTGGCTTTTCAAAATAACACATTCAATCATTTAGATGTTGGTTTAGAGAAGCAAAAACACTTTAGTAGTTAGAAAGTTAATTTTTTTATAGAGTGAAGTCTCTTTCACAGGGGCGTTCCACATGTCCGTTTTTCATCTGTCCATTTACCGATGAAAAACGGACACCTACGTATTTCTATGGACTAGTGGATGTAAACTGATGATCACCTGTTTACTTCCATTAATGTCAGTATCCATTAACATCTGTTTTTTTGAATGGATGAAAACTCTATTTTTCTTCCGTACAAAAAAAAAACCCCAGAACGGACGAAAAACGGATGTAAACAGATGAAAAACGGAAGAAAAACGGATTAAAAAACTGATGGAAACTGATGGAAAAGCTTTTGGAAAAACTGATGTAAACTGATGTAAACGGAAGAAAAACGGATTAAAAAACTGATGCAAACTGATGAAAAATAGATGTAAATTGATGAAAAATGGATGTAAACCAATGAAAAAAACTGATGTAAACTGATGGAAAAACTGATGTAAACTGATGAAAAAAACGGATGTAAATTGAAAAAATGGATGTAAACCCATTAAAAAACTGATGTAAATTGATGAAAAATGGATGTAAACTGATAAAAAAAATGGATGTAAAATTATGAAAAATGGATGTAAACCAATGAAAAAACTGATGTAAACTGATGGAAAAAAACTGATGTAAATTAGATTGTAAGCTCGAAAGAGCAGGGCCCTTGAACCCCTCGTGCTTTGTTTTGTTACTGTATTGTCTCATGTACTGTCCCCCACTATAATGTACAGCGCTGAGCAAACCTTTTAGCGCTATATAAATACTGTATAATAATAATAAATTGATGAAAAATGAATGTAAACCAATGAAAAAACTGATGTGAACTGGTGAAAAAAATGGATGTAAATTGATGAAAAATGGATGTAAACCGATGAAAAAACTGATGTAAACTGATGAAAAAACCAGATGTAAATTGATGAAAAATGGATGTAAACTGATGAAAAAAAAACTGATGTAAACCGATGAAAAAAACGGATGTAAACCAATGAAAAAACTGATGTAAACTGATGAAAAAAACAGATGTAAATTGATGAAAAATGGATAAAAACCGATGAAAAAAAACCGGATGTACATTGATGAAAAATGGATGTAAACTGATGTAAAAAATGGATGTAAATTGATGAAAAATGGATGTAAACCAATGAAAAAACGGATGTAAATGGATGAAAAATGGATGTAAACTGATCTGTTTTTTCTTTGAAAAAACATGACTGAACTGATGAAAAAATCGGAACGTCTGTGTGAAAGAACCCATAGATATATCGGGAGGGACGATGGAGAAAGTAAAAGGGACAAAGGGATTGGGTTCAAAAGAGGGACAGTACCTCGAAATGGGGATAGTTGGAAGCTATGATATATCCATCGATTTTACATGATCCCTGATACTCTAAGCATGTGTGATTGATCACTACAAGATGCTACTACATGCTACTCCTGTAGTTTATAGGGAATGGTATGTTCAGTTGATTGGCGATCAGTTGCTAGCAATGCATTGCCTTCCATTTTAGTGGCACAATAAAGCTAGTACAATATCCCTGTAAGTGTAACCTAAGGAGGCGTCTCTTCTACAGCAAAAGAGGAAATTGTCCATTCAGCTTAAAGCAGAACTAAACTCTGTCAGTCAACATTCAGCATTTGAATCCTCATGGTACTATCCTAACAAGCATATAATATCTAGGTCCTACTTGTTTTAATCTTTTTTCTTCCTGATTTCTGGCCTAGGCCAAATTGATGTCATACATTTCAGGAATCCTCATGGGCATTTTTTCTCTTCCATCTGTAGGAGGGGAGGAGGGATTTTCTCAACTAAGCACATCCTCCTACTTGCATGCCTGAGCTAAGGGCAGATTAATTCTAGGAAGTAAATGCTACATTGATTATCTGCCTTTACACAAGATGCCTAGAAATGCTAGATGGGCGTTTTTCAAAGTGATTTCTCAACAAAATAAAGTATTTAGACAAAAATGGAATAGTGCCATTGCTTTGAATATTACAAATGAATGAATAGCATTTTCAGCTTGTGCTCAGACACAGTTTAATCTTTGTGTAAGGGCCATTCACATTTGTGCACAAAGCCCCCCGGTCACATCTGGTGCGATTTGGCATGGAATTTGCATGACAGGCAACTTGCAAATCGCATGTCAAGTCGCACCTTATTGTCCACAATTACAGCGGTCATATCATTGCGGTTCTGACTTGGTTGGAGCCACACAGATTTCTAAAGTAGTGCATGCATTCATTTTCTTGCGGTTTGCATTGAGATCTGTGTCAGATGTTGTGCAAATTGCACTTGAAATGAGCGGGTCCCCTGACTTTGAAATCGTGCGACTTCCCTGTAAGTCACACAATTTCAAATTCGGGGTTGATGTGACCTGGGGGGGGGGGGGGGGGGTTAAACACACATTTTAATGCACATAGCCACAACACACGACAATGTACCTGCTCTATGAATTGTAGCACCATTGCAAGAGCTTGAAAGTAGTAATTCATACAATTCATGGAATTCATGGAAACCTACTAACACCACGGGTTCGGTATGCTCACCCCTCACATCCACAAGCAAGCTATGCTTCTCTATAGGCAGCATACTTTAGAGTGGAGTACATAGAGAGCTGTAGGGTCATCATACCCCCTTTTCCCCTAATCTCCCTTCTTCCTTCTCCCTTCCTATACTTCCCCAACTTTTCTTCACTCTATTTACAACGCCTTGGATTTAGGCAGGCCATAAAAATCGGTCGATTTTTTGGGCCAAAAAAAAAAATCGGCCGATGTTTGCACCGTTAGTTAATTGGTCGGCCATTTTTCAGGGTTTTGGCAATTTTTTTTATTGATGAAGTTGGAAAAAATCGTTCGATTTTGTCGATCGGACGATTTTTCCGGCAATGATGGGCAAATTGGCCGATCTTTTTACCGATAAAAAATCTGTGCATGAGCCGTGACCTGCAAGAAGAAGAAAAAGAACAAGAAAAAGAATTCCAGTCAGCTATTATATTTGACATGAAAAAGTATAGCGGTTGCAACAATGTATCTATTTGTATCCGAATAAAAACATCTGTATCCGAAATGGATACAAATGGATACAATGTTGTAATCGCTATACTTTTTCATGTCAAATATCATAGCGGAGCTCTCTTCAGGGACAGAAGTAATTAAATGCGGTTGTAGACGGGACAAAAATCAACTGATTTTTTTTACCGTTGGTGGTAATGTCGGCCTATTGAACGACCGATTTTTCATTTGTTTTTTTTTAAAACGGACGGTTTTTAACCCGTCTATGGCCTGCATAACTCTCGCCACTTTTTTTCCCTTGCACAGAATTGTTTTAAATGGACCATGTTAGCTCACTCCTCCCTCCTTCCATCCCTCTCTTTTTTTTATCTTTCCCTATTTCCTTTTTTGTTTCAGTTTATGTTCATTACTGATATCTTGCAACAGGGCTGGATCTAGCCTGTCTTATCTGGGGGTGCAGTAAAAAACGTCAGGGGTGACAGTCGTTCACAGTGTCATAACTTAGGAAACACTAGTATGTATTAGTCTGTTTTAGATTAGGGTGATTAAAAATAACCTGTGCCCCCTTCAGATTGCCCTATTAGAGAGCTCATTATATCAGGTGTCTCCATCAGAGTGCCCCCTTACATTAGGTGACCCCATTAGAGTGCCCCCTTCCATCATAGCCCATCTTAGGAGTCCCCCTTCACATCTGGGTCCCCATCTGAGCCCCCCTTATTTCTAGGTCCCCATCAGAGTGCCCCCTTACATCAAGTGCCCCCATTAGAATGCCCCCTTCCATCATTGTCCACAGTGAGGTCCCCCCTTACATCACTGTTCCCATCAGAGTACCCCATACATCAGAGCCCATCTTAGGAGTCCCCCTTCACATCTGGGTCCCCATCTGAGCCCCCCTTATTTCTACATCCCCATCAGAGTGCCCCCTTACAACAAGTGCCCCCATTAGAATGCCCCCTTCCATCATTGTTCACAGTGAGGTCCCCCCTTACATCACTGTTCCCATCAGAGTACCCCATACATCAGAGCCCATCTTAGGAGTCCCCCTTCACATCTGGGTCCCCATCTGAGCCTCCCTTACTTCCAGGTTCCCATCAGAGTGCCCCCTTACGTCAAGTGCCCCCATTAGAATGCCCCCTTCCATCAGTGTTCCCAGTGAGGTCCCCCCTTACATCACTGTTCCCATCAGAGTACCCCATACATCAGAGTCTATCTTAGGAGTCCCCCTTTACATCTGGGTCCCCATGTTCGCCCCCTTATTTCCAGGTCCCCATCAGAGTGCCCCGATACATCAAGTGTCCCCATCCCCCATCAGAATGGTCCTTACATCAGGTGTTCCCATCAGAGTTCCCCCTTATATGGATTGTTACCATCAGAGTGCCTCCTTATATCAACAGTCTGCATCAGACTGGCTCATGGAACAGTGAATGCACTCTGAGACCTGGGAGGTGCACAGCTAAAATCTGGGAGAGCTTAGCCCACCCCAGCACTCACCTAGATCTGGCCTTGTTTTGCAATATCGAAATACTCAACCTCTTTACCTAGTTCCACAAAAGAGGGAGGCTGGTGCTCTGACTATGCCTCTGTCGACTGTCCAGTAACATAGTATGTCAAAAAAGGCCTGTAACACGGTAGGATCTTCCAAATATATTACAGTTTATTGGCACGTTAGGTTAAGATCCAACAACAGACCTGCTTATCATAGCTATGACTCAGGGCAGTGAGGATGAAACATATGAGAGAGTCTGGTGTTGGATTTTAACCTGATGTGCTAATAAATTGCAATATATTTGAAAGATCTTGCTGTGTTGCCAACTTTTTTTGACTTACCATAGTACTGATATCTTGCCGAAAGCTACATACCCCCCAAAACGCAAAAATGCTTAGCCATCAACAATTGGAGCGAGAGTGATCTGCCTTCCTCAACGGAGCAACCTGCGCTAGCACTTATCGGTTTGGACCTTTAGGATATTTGTACACTGCATTCTGGGTATTTAATTTCTTGTGTAGACTAAAGAAATACGGAGATAGAGACATTTCCTTCTTTATGATCAGTTTACTTTCACTTTCTGCTGTTGGATGTTGCTGAATGTTGTGCGGCACTATCCCATCCAGTAAGCAGAAGTAGAACTACGAGTGAAACTCAAGAAAGTAGAATATGGTGCAAAAGTTCATTTATTTCAGTAATGCCACTTAAAAGGTGAAACTAATATATGAGATAGACTCATTACATGCAAAGCAAGATGGTTCAAGCCATGATTTGTCATAATTGTGATGATTATGGCTTACAGCTCATGAAAACCCCAAATCCACAATCTCAGAAAATGAGAATATTACATGCAATCAATAAAACAAGGATTCTACATAGAACAATATCGGACCTCTGAAAAGTATAAGCATGCATATGTACTCAGTACTTGGTTTGGGCCCCTTTTGCAGCAATTACTGCCTCAATGCGGCGTGGCATGGAAGCTATCAGCCTGTGGCACTGCTGAGGTGTTATGGAAGACCAGGATGCTTCAATAGCGACCTTCAGCTCCTCTGCATTGTTCGGTCTCATGTCTCTCATCTTTCTCTTGGCAATGCCCCATAGATTCTCTATGGGCTTCAGGTCAGGCAAGTTTGCTGGCCAATCAAGCACAGTAATCCCATGGTCATTGAACCAGGTTTTCATCACAATTATGACAAATCACAGCTTGAACTATCTTGCTTTGCATGTAATGAGTCTATATCATATATTAGTTTCACCTTTTAAGTTGCATTACTGAAATAAATGAACTTTTGCACGATATTCTAATTTTTCGAGTTTCACCTGTATAGAAAGGAAAGCACAGAACTTCTATTCAGAACACTGAGGATCATGGGAACTTTAGTCCAGGCAATAGGAAATCATGGGGCCCCTGTGTACTCGCCCACACTCAAACCACACTGAAAGAAGCCTATGAAAGGTACCAGGGGCATCTCATGCGGCCCCCTATTGACCCCGGGCCCTCAAGCAATGCCCGAGTGCTTTAATGGTCAGTCCGCCCCTGCCCTGTACTGTTCATCTTGACAGATGACTATCAAACGAATGACTACATAATCATCTGTGACTGTTAAGTTTCTCCAAAAATCTTAAATAAAAATGTATTGGCAATGAAAAAAGAGCCATGCAGATTTTCCCATCTCTTGTGATGCATTGGTAGCCCGTTCAAAATGTATTGAATGTGTCAACTCAATGCACATTACTGCATGCTATCACAAGTGGTAATGTATCACTTAAGTGTGAATGGGCCCTAGACCCTTATGCAAGCCATACATGGTTCGAATTCCAATTGATTTTTTGTCCAAAAATCTAAAACGTTGTTCGCTCAGTAATCCGATGGAGCCATCAATAATTTCGAAAATCGGCCGACTAAGTCATAAAGTTCACCCCATATAACAGGTGAAACTTTTGTTCCTTCCAGGTCACGGCTCATGCTCATATTCTTTTCGGAAAAACGATCGTACGATTTGACCATCATTGAGTTGAAAATCGGTTGTTTTTCACAAATTTTCCAATATCCCTGATCACCAAAAAGGGGAGGAACCACGAAATTCGGCCAGTGCCATTGACCCGCTAACAGAGCGAAAATCTGCCCATTATTTTTAGGTCTGATTTTCGGCTGAAAAATCGGTCGAATTTGACCCATGTATGGCCAGCATTACAGTGGCAAGATCATGGATCTTAGAGACCAGGATAGAAACACTGATCTATAAGTGCATTACATGGAAACTCATGTCTAAGGACAGGTGTGTAAAATGCGTGGGAACAGGTGAGCATGTGTTGTTCATATAAACATGAATATTCCTTCATAAATCAGCCTAGATGAGATGACACTGCTAGAGACGGTCAGATGCTCCTTCTCTCATCGCCTGTTGGGTGGAAGTTACACGGCTCATCCTTCATCCCACTAAACACTTCAGCCAACTTCCCTGTGATACCTGTAAATAAATCCAGCAAGATGGGCTTTTCTGCCTGACCCCTTCACCTGAAATAATAATAAAGCTCAGGCAATAGAATCCTGCCGTAGAACCCTTCACGGATCTTCTGCTTCCCTGAGCTGATGACAGGTGGCAGAATGCCGTATAGATGCCTTTGATTTAGCCGTAGAATCACCTGAACACACAGGATCAGCCTGTTATCCCTGGAGAAGGCTTCTGATGGGCTTAGCATTACCTAAAAGGTCCCCAGGAGGGACACAGATCAGCAGTTTACATGACTTAGAGTAGAAGGCAAACAGAAAAGAGCACTGCGTCAGTGTCGGAGAGGAAATAAAGGATTAGACACGGCCAATGAGATACCAATATTTTTCCATATACTTTTTTTCTCATAGTTACTTAGTAAGCTCTAATGAGCTTCTGAAACCCTTGCAGCAACATAAAACATGTTGTACTGCTGATTTTACAAGAGATTATATTTCATCAAGTTTTATTGTGTGTATTGGATCGTTAATTGTGTACTGTTGCTTTGAATATATTATTTTCCCAAAGCCTGTTTTTTTTTCTATGGAAAAAAAGTTAAAAATAATAAGGCTAGTGAGTGGCTGCATTGCACTGCATTGCAAAGTTGACAAACTGCTTGTATAATTACATAGTTACATAGTTAGTCTGGCTGAAAAAAGACAAAAGTCCATCCAGCTCAACCATAGAAAAAAAAGTTATAATCCTATACCCACAGTTGATCCAGAGGAAGACAAAAAAACCCAGAAAAGCATGATCCAATTTGCTCCTGCTGGGAAAAAATAAAATTCCTTCCTGATCCCTCGAGAGGCAATCGGATATTCCCTGGATCAACTTTACCTATAAATGTTAGTATCCGTTATATTCTGTGTGTCTAGGAAAGAATCCAGGACTTTTCTTTTTTTTCATACTAGTGGAAATCAGTATGGATGCAAGAACTTTCTCCCAACAAATTATATAAGCTATCTCATCCGTGGTTCACCTGGCTCCTAGGCTAGCCATACACTATGCAATTTTCTTTCCTACAACCACACTAGATTCCTCCATCAACACAGTGGGGTTCATTTACTAAAACTAATGCTGGCCATACATTATACAATTATCTGGAGATTTTTGCTTTAGAATTACCAAAAACCATAAAATAGGAGGTCAAACCTAAACAACACTTTCAATTGTATGCAATTAGGCAGGCCCTTGCACTACACAGTTGAAGGTAAATCTAAAGGAAATTGGGCAGAAAATTGGAAGATAATTGTATAATGTAGGGCCAGCCTAAGGCTGGTCATACACTATACAATTTTCTTACAATTTTCTGTCCAATTTCAGCTCAATTTCCTTTAGATTTACCTTCAACTATGTAGTGCAAAGGCCTGTCTAATTGCATACAATTGAAAGTGTTGTTTAGGTTTGACCTCCTATTTTATGGTTTTTGGTAAATCTAAAGCAAAATTCTGAAGAAAATTGTATAATGTATGGCCATAGAGTGCAAAATCTGGTACAGATCTGAATAGAAACCAATCAGCTTCCAGGTTTTATTGCCAAAGCCTAATTGAGCAAGCTGAAATAAGAAGCTAATTGGCTACCATGCACAGCTGCCCAAGATTCTGAGTGCCCCGGTTTTAGTAAATCTACCCCAGTCAGTGTTAATGGAGGCATCCCTCATTCAGCGCTATTGTGTTCTGCTGGCTGGGAGTGTGGGGAACCTTCCTCACAGGCAGAATACAATGATCACTGCCGGCGGCTAGTTATAGGCTGGTTATATTGAAGTCGATCAATAAATTGACCTCTGTACAACCAGCCTGCCCATAAATGGATTGAAATTCAACCAGTTCTGCAGTATGGATTCATAAATCCATTTATGATTCGATTTGATCTGTCTATAGCTGTATTTACTTTCTTTTACATTAGACTGCTTTTTTTGGATTTCACTTCCACCTTTCAATCTTATCCCACAAACCCCAATATTTGAACTCCCACTACTTGGGTGAGATCAATTGCATTCAACTGGGTGCTGGACCTTTTAACAAACAGGCCCTATTCATTCTGATAAGTCCATGTACAGGCAGTAAGTGGAGAACCGGGATGTCCGATGTAAACTTAAACATCTCTCCATTATGGTAAAAATGGCAAAGAAGATGATTGTGGATTTTAGGAAGACCAGAATCACTCCTCCTCCTCTCTACATCAAGGGTGAAGCTGTTGAGATGGTCCTTTAATTTAAAAATGTGGAATTGCACATCTCTGATAGCCTCACTTTGAGTGCCAATAAAGTCCCCATAGTGAAGAAGGCCTATCAACGGCTTTACTTTTCCTGTGATTGAAGTGTGTTGGTCTTGGTACTTCAGTCCTCATCTCATTTTAAAAGTATGAGGTGGAGAGCATCCTTAGGCTGACTACACACAAGTAGATTTTCAAACAAATATTCATACGAAAATTTGCACAAAAAATCTCAGGATATGAGTTGATGAAGGTTGTTTGAAAGTACTTCAAAACTTTGCTTGCTTTTAACACTCAATTTTAGAACAAATGGACTTTCCTGAACAAAAACTATGTTTACTATTAGTAATTTGCTTGCTTGTGCAAACATTTTCCATCCTGCTCCTTCTAATATTCTCATCACTGAAACATCAATTTGATCCCACTAATGATTAAAAAAATGAAAAAATGCTCTTAACGTCCCTGGCGGTCTAACTAATTAATATTTTTGAATGTCAAAGCAGTACATTGTTTTGCATGGAAGTTTGTTGTTTTATATTGTAGGCCTGTAATTCTTAGGAATAACTCACTTAAATCTGTCCAAACAAGAGTCTAGTAAACATTCCGGGTATGATAAACACACCAAATCATAAAATATAATATAATAAATAATTATAAAAAATAACAATAATATAATAATAAATTTAATTCAATAATGTCAGTCTCTGATGTTGAATTTCCCCACGAATCACTATCACTCAATTCTGCAAGTGATTCTAATTCACTATCGCTGTTCTCTAGCTGGTCTAAAACCTATTTTGACCTAAAGGGACACTTTATGGATGCCATGGACGTTCTCAAGTTTCCAGGCAGAAAGAACAGTAAAAGTGCAGACAGGGCGCTGGACAAAGCACTCGGGACAATATTTAGGTGAAATGGTTTGATACAGTAATATAAATCTAACAGATTACAATGTATTGTGTGTATGTCATATTTTTACTGTTTTTAATTTCCCGCCGGTTCTGCCCCTGTGCGCACTGACACTCGCAGGGAACAGAACCCGGAAGAGGAATGCCGGCATCGGCTGGAGTACACAGCTGGAGAACATCGTGGGATCACAGGACAAGGTAGGGATCGGGGGGAAAGCAGGAGAAGCACTATGGAGTAATCCCAAGTGTAGCTCGGGGTTACCGTTTTTGGTACAGAAAATGAACCCCGAGCCACATTCGGGATTACCGCTAGGAAGGTTAAAAGAAAAATGATTGAATTAAATTCTACTAGTGTATGACCAGTTTTACTTCTTGCATTACCATGGCTCTGCTGAGCATAAACAGGCATTGCAGTGGGTGGTAAAGATGGCCCAGAGGATTATTGGCAGCAATCAGCCCACCATTTTTAATATTTACAACAGCAAGCGTAGGGAGATGGCCCTAAATACTGCTCTTGGACTGCTTGTTCCCCTCTCCTTCAGGTTGGAAGTTACCCAGCATTAGAACTAGCAGCACCAGGCCAAGAAACAGCCTTTTTCCTGATACTGTGAGATTGAAAATTTCACCCTGAATTACTGAGCTATTGTTAGTATTATTTTTTTCTGGAAATCGATTACATTTGAGATTGATGATATTATATTGCATCTTAATATTAATAATATTGCAATCTTATTGAGCTTTCTGCTGCTTTTTGGTGTTGTTGTTATTCACACAAAATTGGTATCAGTGTAATATTATTATTATTTGTCTTTACACTTTGATATTAATACATATAGATACATTTTATATTAATATTATTTATCTTCATTACTATTTACATGTATTTTTATTTATCTTTACACTTATACTCTCTACTTATAAATAATTTTGTACCTTTGTATTGATAAGATTGCAATCTTCTTGAGAATCCTACTGCTTTTTTGGGTAGTTGTTACTCACAATCAGGGGCGGACTGACAACTCATGGGGCCCCCAGGCAATAGAGGATCATGGGGCCCCTGTGTCCTTGCCCAAACGCAAAAAAGCCTATGAAAAAGGTACCAGGGGCATCTCATGGGGCTCCCTACTGACCCCAGGCCCTCGGGCAGTGCCTGAGTTTCCAAATGGTCAGTTTGCCCCTGCTCACAACAAATGTTTGTAAATATAATAATAATATTATTATTATTTATCTTCACATTTTTATATCTATAAATACATTTATACAGGATTTATATAGCGCCAACAGCTTGCATAGCACTTTACAAATATAAAGGGAGACAGTACAGGTAAAATACAATAAAATAGAAGAGAGCTAAGAGGGTCTGCTCATAAGAGCTTACAATTTAATAGGGTGGGGCAATTGGTGAAAAAGGTTATAACTGTTGGGGATAAGCTGATAAAAGTGAAAACAGTTCAGTTAGTTGGAGGCGTGATATGCTTCTCTGCAGAGATGAGTTTTCAGGGATTGCCTAAAGTAGGAGTCAGGAAGCCTGAGAATATTGCAATAGTCTTGAGATAACAAGGGAGTGAATGAGTAGCTTGTAGTTTCATTTGTTCAAAAGGGGAGAAGACAATGCAATGGCTCCATGGGAGGGATTCCCTCATCAACACTGACTGTATTGAAAGGGAAATCAAGTGATTTTCTTTATTGCAACCACATACAGATTTGTTAGTCCTCAGCATAGTGACCAAGGGAGGAGTTGTTGACAGAGACCAGAATGGCTCCAGGAGCGGAGCCCTGAGGGACCCCTACAGAAAGAGAAAGTAGAGAGGAGTTATAATTAACACTGAAAGAGTGCTGGGATAGGTAGAAGGAGAATCAGGAGAGAGCTGAATCTTGGAGGCCAAGGAACTGGAGTTTATTGAGAAGGAGCATGCGATCAACAGCGTCATTATTAATATTTTTATTATTATCATTTTTATTTATGTTAATTATTATTTATATTTCTTTATTACATTTAATATTATTATTCTTTACTATTATTTATATTTATTATCATTTATCTTTACATATTTATCATTGCACTTATAGATACATTTAATTTTATTATGTATCTTTGTTATGATGTAATAAAACACTTTTACCTTTATACTTTTATCTTTATACTTGCATTACCTGCATATACTTTTATTGCAGTCATATTGGGCATTTTGCTGCTCTTTTGGGTAGTTGTTGATCACATGGAACAAATGTTTGTAAATGCAATATCATTATTATTTACCTTTACACTTTTATCTTTAAATTTATAAATACATTTATTATTATTATCTTTATTATAGTTTAGATTTATTATCATTTATCTTTACATTTTATACTTAGCCCTGGTTCACATTAAATGTTAGTTTGAAATCACGCTACTTCGCAAGTAGCGCAATTTCAAAGCTGCAGCTCAGTGCGATTTCTGGTGGTGGTTCATGCACTAGGTCTATGCAAGTTGCACTTAAAATCACTAAAAATTGTTCAGGAAGTACTTTCAAAATCGGCGCAACTCAGACGGAGTCGGAATCGCACCAATTTGAACAGTTTCATTGCTGGCAATAGGGTGAGACTTGTCATGCGATTCGGAACAGTCAAATTGCATGACAATTTGCACCGGTGTAAACCAGGGCTTATTGAGACAATTAATGTTAGTGTGTATCTTTATTATTATTTATTCTTATACTTGTATATACTTATTATATATTGCAATCTTATTGAGCATTCTGCTGCTTTTCTATGAAGTTGCTGTAGTTTAACATATTGGTGTACATTTATTATTATTATTGTTAATAGTACTTGTCTTTACACTTTTAAATACATCATTTTAAATACTTTTTTTCTTTATTTGTTTGTTTTGATTTTATTATTGCTCACTGGGATCTAAGTACCTTATTCCATTCCTTTCATGTATTTGAACATGTTTTTGGAATGACAATAAAATGACCCTTATCAATATAATACAAGGTGAGAGTTGTGGTGCACCTGCATTGTTTGTGAACAGTTAAATGAAGGTCTTTTTTCAGAGAAGAAAGGCTGAACAGAAATTCAGAGAAATCTCTGGACTAAACTGTTTACTTGGATTTACAATGACACCAATTAGTAAGAGATCAAATAAGACCCACAGTGATTACAGATTCCCTGCGTAACATGAAGGAACTGGAGAAACACTCCAAGTTTTTTCTTGCATCCCAAACTCTCCTCAGATGACCATCCAGATCTATGAATCAGCTGCATGAGAGGTGTAGATCAAAGACCCAAACCGGCTCCTGAAACAGCTTCAAATAGAAGTCCCGGCTGTCTAAAATCTCACCTTGTACCTCCACTATGATCTCACTTTACTTCTTCTATCACCAAAGACATTTGTGGCGTTTAATGCTCTGGCTGGCTTCTCAGCACTGGGGTTGTGTTACATCAGTAATGAGATGGGCAAGAGGCAGCCACCAGTCCTGGTTCAGCGGGAATCCTTTTGAAGAGTATTATGCTTCATTCAAGTCTTTCCAAACATCTACTATAAGCAGGTATGGGAATCTTTATTTAGAAACCCATTGCTTACATGAAATCCACTAGCGTTCTTTTAACAATATTCATAGAACCGATACCACTCCAATGGCCCACACTTAGATCTCTGCTTTCAACCTTCGGTACAGGCAAAGTTCAAGAGCTCAACTCTGCTCTATATACCCAGGGCTTTTCAGCGGGAACATAGGGTAATGCAGTTCTGGCACCTCCAGCACTGAACGTATGTAAAGGTTCCCATACCTACTTATAGTAGATGTTTGGAAAGACTTGGAACTGTGTGGACTGGATGTTTGGAAAGACTTGAATGAAGCATAATGCTCCTCAAAAGACTTCAAAAGCATAATACTCTTCAAAAGACATGAATGAAGCATAATACTCTTCAAAAGGATTCCCACTGAACCAGGACTGGTGGCTGCCTCTTGCCCATCTTATTGCTGGGGGGTCTATTGATGATGGCGGCTGGGGGATCTATAGTTGCTGGAGGGGATTTATTCCTGTATTTTGTGGTGGGAGAGCGATTATTGCTGGGGAGGGGGGAGGGTTATGGTGCTGGGGTATCAGGTATTGCTGGGAGGGATGTACTCTTGAAGGAGAGGTCTATTGATCCTGGCTGTTGAAGGGTCTATTGTTGCTAGTTGCTAGGAGATCTGTTGTGGCTCCCAGGGGTCTATTGTTGCTGAGGTGGTATTTTGTTTCTGGGAGTCCATTGTTTCTGATGGGTCTATTATTGTGTAGAAGGATCTATTGTTTCTAGGAGGAAGGTTTATTGATGTTGGTGGGGGTCTGTTGTTGCTCATTGCTAGGGATTTATGTTAATGTTTTTCCTACTATCATTAACAAAAGGGGTGAGTCCTCTTTTTGGATGGGACTTTATTGGCACAGTACTCTTATATAATCAACTTAAATAGATCAAAAAAAGTTTATTTTTTTTGCAGTTTTATTTTTACAATCTTAAAAAGCAAACATATAGCTACAATACAGATTATGGCGGTGTCATCAAGGACGATATTGCAACTGTAGTATTGGGTCATGCATAAATTGCACTTGACGCGTTTTCGAGACCAACAGAAATCTCTTCCTCAGAAGTGCTCAAGAAGGCATGACACCTATAATAAACACATACTGTACATATCAATATGCATCACAAAATTGTTGTTAGTATTAACAATATAATAATTTGCAATGTGGTTATACACTTACATGATTCCATGTGAAGATTAAGAACTACATACACACAGCCAAGGACTCATGTGTATCATATCCCTTTCTCCCTTCATTCCTACTATCATTAACAAATTCTATACCCATTACTTAGCAATACAATATGTTGCTTGGTTCTGATATCTCTACAAGAGGTGGTATTTTCTGTGAATTTTTTCAGTATTTTAGTGAATACCTTTTCTTTTTCTCCCCCCACTTCTAGATTCATCACCTAGGCAAGAATGATGCAGTTGACCACCCTCTGCCTCCAGAGATGTCCATGTCACACATCCAGGGCCGTGAATGAGGGGGTACCACCAGTCCTCCTGTATGGGGCCCAGACCAGAGGGGGGGCCCAGGTAGCTGGGTGAATAGAATGTGGGCAGGGAGGGTGATCAGCATGGAGTGGAATTATTGGAACCGATCCCCTGTATGGCTCTTTTGCAGCAGCTGAAAGCTGGCTTCATCTCCTCTCCTTCCCATCTGCTACAGAGATAGTCATACAGGGGATCAGTTCCAGTAATTGCTCCCCCCCAACTGCTGCACCCATCACTCTCCCTATGCACCATATGTTTCCCTCTGCTGCCCCCACCCCCACAGTGCTGCAGGCACAAAATAGAATCCTTCAGAATGGAGAGTGGGGGATGGGCCCAGTAAATATGTCACATTTACCAGCCCTTTTCTTTCCCGAATGAACACATTGGTACAGTTCACTCACTGTGTTCATTCATAACTGACATCGTAAAATGTGTTGGGTTTTTTTTTTTAGAGGGAGCCCTCTCAGGTCAGCTATATGGGGCCCCGTGGTTTCTAACAGCATTCCTGCACACATCCCAGGAGGCAGAGGGACAAAGTATTACACTATTACAATGCCATGCATGCACAGATGCTCTGCAGGCCTCCACCAAGTCTGGGACAGAGACCTGTTGCAGCATGGAAAACCAAGCAGAGGACTTTCAATATGGCGGAGACACACATTACCGTAATGTAGCTAGGCTGCATACACAATTGTAAATACATTCTTCTTTCTGTATATTTTTACAGAAGAACTAAAGGTGCCAAGAAGACATCACTAGATTCTATGAATTAGTAAGTATGTTTTTTGTATTGTCCAGGGACAAGGATTAGAAAATATACACTCAGTGTATTAGGTACACTTTGCTAGTGTCACGAAAATACCCCCCATACCATTACACCACCACCAGCCTGAACCATTGATACAAGCAGGGGCGGACTGACCATTTGGAAACTCGGGCACTGCCCGAGGGCCCAGGGTCAGTAGGGGGCCCCATGAGATGCCCCTGGTACCTTTTCCATAGGCATTTTTGAGTTTGGGCAAGGACACAGGGGCCCCATGATCCCCTATTGCCCGGGGGCCCCATGAGTTGTCAGTCCACCCCTGGATACAAGGCAGGACTGATCCATGCTTTCATGTTGTTTACACCAAATTCTGACCCTACCATCTGAATGTTGCAGCAACCGGTCTGCCCATTCTCCTTTGGCCTCTGACATCAACAAGGCATTTTCATCCACGCAACTACCGCTCACTGGATATTTTCTCTTTTTCGGACCATTCTCTGTAAACCCTAGAGATGGTTGTGTGTGAAAATCCCAGTAGATCAGCAGTCTTTGAAATGCTTAGACCAGCCTGTCTGGCACCAACAACCATGTCACATTCAAAGTCACTTAAATCCCCTTTCTTCCCCATTATGATACTTGAATAAAGGGGGCTGTTTCTATAAAATTCCAAAGTGTAATTGTGCATAAATATCAAACCATATTATTATAGAGAAAATAGATAATGTGAGTTCAATATATGCAATAACCTAAATAAATATAAAGATAATATCACACAAGGTTGTGCCAAAACAGCATATTCAACTTTCAAAAAAATTAGAAAAAATAAACCTAGAAGAGTATATATCCATACAGATGGACAAATGTGCATGTGGACAATCATAAGCGGGATGCCTAAATATGTCAAAAACACGCAAACTTAAAAGGTGTATATGATATAACCCAATACTCCACTCTCAAAATAGAAAAAACATGATAAAAGTGTATATGAGTAAGGATGGACAAATGTACATGTGGACAAAAGTTAAATAAACAAGGATAAATATTGTAAACAAAGTTGAAGATGAATAAAGCAAACAAATGTACAAAATTATTATTATTATTATTATTATACAGTATTTATAAAGCGCCAATAGTTCACTCAGCGCTGTACATTACAAAGGGGGACAGGACATATGACAGAACAATGCCAATACAATGCAAAACATGAGGGGATCGAGGGCCCTGCTCTTTCGAGCTTACAATCTAGAAGGGATGGGATAGTGGTACAGGAGGAGATAGCTGTGGGGGATGGAGTGGTAGGAAGAGTGGAGGAGGTCAGCAAGTTAGCAGGGGCTGAGGTAGGCTTCCCTGAAGAGATGGGTTTTCAGGGTGCGCCTAAAGGAGAGGAGAGTAGGTGATAATCTGATGGGTTGGGGCAGGGAGTTCCAGAGGATGGGTGACACCCTGGAGAAGTCCTGGAGGCGGGCATGGGAGGAGGAGACCAGGGAACTAGAGAGAAGGAGGTCTTGTGAGGAGCGGAGTGTGCGTGCTGGGCGGTACTTGGATATTAGGTCAGTGATGTAGTTCGGGGCAGTATGGTGGACAGCTTTGTACGTCAGTGTTAGGATTTTAAATTTGATCCGTTGCGCAATCGGAAGCCAGTGGAGGGATTGGCAGAGGGGGGTGGCGGAAATGGAGCGGTTGGAAAGGTGAATGAGTCTGGCAGCCGTATTCAGGATCAACTGAAGCGGGGATAGCCAGCGGCGAGGCAGGCCAGTGAGGAGGGAGTTGCAGTAGTCGAGTCGTGATATGATGAGGGAGTGGATGAGCTGTTTAGTGGTTTCTGGGGTTAGGAACGTGCGGATTTTGGCGATGTTGCGGAGGTGGAGTCTGCACGAGTTTGTTAAAGATTGGACTTGGGGCTGGAAGGATAGGTTGGAGTCCAGAATGACACCAAGTACTCTGGCCTGCAGAGCGGGTTTGATATTGGCGTTGTTGGATGTGATGTAGAAGTCAATGGGGGGTGGGGTTCGGGCTGGGGGGAAGACAAGGAGCTCGGTTTTGGAGAGATTCAGTTTAAGGAAGTGGAGCGACATCCAATCTGATATGTCGCTCAGTAGGTGTGTGATTTGGGCAGAGACCGAGGGGGTGAGGTGGGGGGTTGAGAGATAGATTTGTGTGTCGTCGGCATAGAGGTGGTAGTTGAAGCCGTGAGAGTGTATGAGTTGGCCAAGGGAGGAGGTGTAGATGGAGAAGAGAAGGGGCCCAAGGACAGAGCCTTGAGGGACCCCAACAGAGAGGGGGAGTGAGGGGGAGGTGGTAGCATTATAGGTAACGCTGAAAGAGCGTTGTGACAGGTAGGATGAGAGCCAGGAGAGAGCAGAATCTCTGAGGCCGAGGGAGTGTAGTATTTTGAGGAGGAGGGGGTGGTCAACTGTGTCGAAGGCCGCAGAGAGGTCAAGGAGTAGGAGCACTGAATAGTGGCCATTAGCTTTGGCGGTTAGAAGGTCGTTGGAGAGTTTGAGTAAGGCGGTTTCGGTGGAGTGTAGGGGACGGAAGCCGGACTGTAGGGGATCGAGGAGGTTGTTGTCGTTGAGGTGAGAGCATAGGCGGGTGTAGACGAGACGCTCGAGGAGTTTAGATGTAAGTGGGAGCAGGGAGATGGGTCTGAGGTTGTTCGGGTCATTGGGGTCCAGGGAGGGCTTTTTAAGTATGGGGGTGATGTGTGCATGCTTCAGTGGGGAGGGGAAAGTGCCGGAGGAGAGGGAGAGATTAAAGATGTGGGTGAGGGAGCGTAGGATGGAGGGGGAGGGAGGTCGTAGGAATTGAGAGGGGATAGGGTCGAGGGGGCAGGTGGTGAGGCGGGCATCAGAGAGGATCTTGGAGACTTCCTCGATGGTAGTAAGGTCAAAGGTGTGGAGTGTTGGGGGAGCTTCAGTATGAGGAATGTAGGGTGGGGTGGGAGTGGAGGTCAGAGCAGTGGTGGGGCCGTGGGAGAGGGGTGATGAGGGGGTAGATGAGTGAGGGGGAACGGGGTTGGAGGGAGTTTGAGCAGTGACGAAGTCCCTGCGGGTAATGTCGAGGGGGAGGGGGGATGAGGGGGTAGCTGTGTGAGAGGGGACGGGTTGAGAGGGCGTGTGAGTTGCGGCAATGTCCTTGCGAATTGTGTCAATCTTGTTTTTGAAGTGATTGGCAATCTCAAGGGCGGTGAGTGAGGTGCTGGGTGGAGGTGGGGGTGGAGAGAGTAGAGAGTTCAAGGTGGAGAAGAGTCGGCGAGGATTGGAGGAGAGGGCCTTGATGAGGGTCAGGAAGTAGGCTTGTTTGGCTGCGTGGAGGGAGGAGGTGTAGGTGCGGAAGGCAGATTTGTAGCAGGTGAAAGCTTGTTGGGATTTTGTTTTGCGCCATTGTCGCTCCAGGGCACGACTGCGTCGTTTGAGGGTTTTGGTGTGATCAGTCTGCCAGGGCTGGAGCGGTCGGAGTCTGATGTTGCGTGTGGTTAAAGGCGCTAGTGAGTCAAGGGCTGCTGACAGCGCGTTGTTGTAGGCAGTCATAGCCAAGTCGGGGCAGGACAGGGGGAGGATGCGGTCGTGGAGTTGATCAGCTGCAGAGTGGAGGGGGGCAGGGTTAAGGTTGCGGAGGTTACGGCTGGTAGTAGTGTGACATTTGGAGGGGTAGGCGTTGGAGGACGAGAAGATAGAGAAGGTGATCAGGTTGTGGTCAGAGAGAGGGAAGGGGGTGTTAGTGAGGTTGTGGGGAGCGCAGCGGTTGGAGAAGACAAGATCAAGGATATTACCGTCGGAGTGGGTGGTGGATTGTATGCACTGTGCAAGTGCAAAGGAGGAGGTTAAGTGGAGGAGACGGGCTGTGTCCGGGTTGTCAAGGTTGACAGGGATGTTGAAATCCCCAAGAATGATGGTGGGTAGCTCAGAGGAGAGGAAGAAGGGTAGCCAGGAGGAGAAGTCTTCCAGGAAGCGGGGTATGGATCCAGGAGGCCGGTATATCACAGCAATCTTCAGGGGGGTTGGGGAGAAAAGTCGGACGCAGTGGGCCTCGAAGGAGGAGAAGGACAGGGAGGGGGGGTTTGGGAGGACTCGGAAGGCGCTCTGCGGTGACAGGAGCAGACCAACCCCACCACCTTTACGACCGTTAGGTCTGGGTGAGTGGGTCCAGGTGAGACCTCCATAGGAGAGTGCAGCAGGGGAGGTAGAGTCAGTGGGCTGGATCCAGGTTTCCGTGATCGCCAGGAGGTTGAGGGAGCGGGAAACAAAGAGGTCGTGGATGGCGGTAAGCTTGTTGCACACCGATCGGGTGTTCATCAGGAGTGCACATGAAAACGGGGGGGAGATTTTAGGGAGCAGGGGGACAGATACTAGGTTGCGGTAGGACAAGGAGGCGGGAGGGTGTTGTGCGGGTGAGGGAGGTGGTGGAGGGCCAGGATTCGGGGAGATGTCTCCCGCGGCTAGGAGGAGGAGAAGGGTGAGAAAGGTGGCATGGGAGCGGGATGTGCAGGAGCGTGAAAAACTCCTAGTGGAGGTGTTCGGGTCAGTGGGAGAGTGGAATAATAGGAGGAGGTGGTGGGTGCCATAGAGGGGCGAAGGAAGCAGTGAGGACACAATATACAAATGTTTAGGAGGAGCAGAGGGATATAGTGAATGGATTTTGGGAATGGAGGAGAGGAAAATGAGAAGGAGTAGAAGAGGCATTTTGGGGGGTGATGAGAGCAGTAGTAGGGAGATGATAGCAATGAGGGGGAGATGTGCAGGTTTTGGGGTGGAGCTGAGGGGTAAAGAAATGAGATTTGGGGACAGAGGATAGTAGTATGAAGAGGAGGAGTGTATTATATAAAAGTACATAGAGTGGGAGTCAGGCATGTAAGAGATGTTTCCCAGGGTGTTTGCTTGCAGTCTGTCCAGCATGCAGTAGAGTTTCTTGCTGTTGTTGTGTCTTTCTCCTGCTTTAGTTCAACTGCTGTGTTTAACTGCTTCGCACTCTTTCGAAGCCACACTCCGTCAGAAGCAGCACCCCCATCAGAGACTGTGCTCCCCATCAGAGATCTCCCCCCATGAGCTGATCTGAATTTATAGGGAGATGCTCAAATGAGCATTCAACTCCACCCCAATTAGAAGCTGATAAGGCTCACATGAATGTTGGGGGATGTCTCATAGGAACCAGGCTACAGTCGTAAACTGGGTGCAACTGAAGGTGAGGACTGCTCAACATACACACAAATATAAGTACACCATTTGTTCTCAATATAACAGGAGTGAAAGCGATTTTGAGTTAGGAGTGGAGGTAGGAGAGGTGCATTTACCTGTGAAAGTAGAGAAGGCACAATTAGATTGCTGTGTTTAACTGCTTCGCACTCTTTCGAAGCCGCACTCCGTCAGAAGCAGCACCCCCATCAGAGACTGTGCCCCCCATCAGAGATCTCCCCCCATGAGCTGATCTGAATTTATAGGGAGATGCTCAAATGAGCATTCAACTCCACCCCAATTAGAAGCTGATAAGGCTCACATGAATGTTGGGGGATGTCTCATAGGAACCAGGCTACAGTCGTAAACTGGGTGCAACTGAAGGTGAGGACTGCTCAACATACACACAAATATAAGTACACCATTTGTTCTCAATATAACAGGAGTGAAAGCGATTTTGAGTTAGGAGTGGAGGTAGGAGAGGTGCATTTACCTGTGAAAGTAGAGAAGGCACAATTAGATTGCTGTGTTTAACTGCTTCGCACTCTTTCGAAGCCGCACTCCGTCAGAAGCAGCACCCCCATCAGAGACTGTGCTCCCCATCAGAGATCTCCCCCCATGAGCTGATCTGAATTTATAGGGAGATGCTCAAATGAGCATTCAACTCCACCCCAATTAGAAGCTGATAAGGCTCACATGAATGTTGGGGGATGTCTCATAGGAACCAGGCTACAGTCGTAAACTGGGTGCAACTGAAGGTGAGGACTGCTCAACATACACACAAATATAAGTACACCATTTGTTCTCAATATAACAGGAGTGAAAGCGATTTTGAGTTAGGAGTGGAGGTAGGAGAGGTGCATTTACCTGTGAAAGTAGAGAAGGCACAATTAGATTGCTGTGTTTAACTGCTTCGCACTCTTTCGAAGCCGCACTCCGTCAGAAGCAGCACCCCCATCAGAGACTGTGCCCCCCATCAGAGATCTCCCCCCATGAGCTGATCTGAATTTATAGGGAGATGCTCAAATGAGCATTCAACTCCACCCCAATTAGAAGCTGATAAGGCTCACATGAATGTTGGGGGATGTCTCATAGGAACCAGGCTACAGTCGTAAACTGGGTGCAACTGAAGGTGAGGACTGCTCAACATACACACAAATATAAGTACACCATTTGTTCTCAATATAACAGGAGTGAAAGCGATTTTGAGTTAGGAGTGGAGGTAGGAGAGGTGCATTTACCTGTGAAAGTAGAGAAGGCACAATTAGATTGCTGTGTTTAACTGCTTCGCACTCTTTCGAAGCCGCACTCCGTCAGAAGCAGCACCCCCATCAGAGACTGTGCCCCCCATCAGAGATCTCCCCCCATGAGCTGATCTGAATTTATAGGGAGATGCTCAAATGAGCATTCAACTCCACCCCAATTAGAAGCTGATAAGGCTCACATGAATGTTGGGGGATGTCTCATAGGAACCAGGCTACAGTCGTAAACTGGGTGCAACTGAAGGTGAGGACTGCTCAACATACACACAAATATAAGTACACCATTTGTTCTCAATATAACAGGAGTGAAAGCGATTTTGAGTTAGGAGTGGAGGTAGGAGAGGTGCATTTACCTGTGAAAGTAGAGAAGGCACAATTAGATTGCTGTGTTTAACTGCTTCGCACTCTTTCGAAGCCGCACTCCGTCAGAAGCAGCACCCCCATCAGAGATCTCCCCCCATGAGCTGATCTGAATTTATAGGGAGATGCTCAAATGAGCATTCAACTCCACCCCAATTAGAAGCTGATAAGGCTCACATGAATGTTGGGGGATGTCTCATAGGAACCAGGCTACAGTCGTAAACTGGGTGCAACTGAAGGTGAGGACTGCTCAACATACACACAAATATAAGTACACCATTTGTTCTCAATATAACAGGAGTGAAAGCGATTTTGAGTTAGGAGTGGAGGTAGGAGAGGTGCATTTACCTGTGAAAGTAGAGAAGGCACAATTAGATTGCTGTGTTTAACTGCTTCGCACTCTTTCGAAGCCGCACTCCGTCAGAAGCAGCACCCCCATCAGAGACTGTGCCCCCCATCAGAGATCTCCCCCCATGAGCTGATCTGAATTTATAGGGAGATGCTCAAATGAGCATTCAACTCCACCCCAATTAGAAGCTGATAAGGCTCACATGAATGTTGGGGGATGTCTCATAGGAACCAGGCTACAGTCGTAAACTGGGTGCAACTGAAGGTGAGGACTGCTCAACATACACACAAATATAAGTACACCATTTGTTCTCAATATAACAGGAGTGAAAGCGATTTTGAGTTAGGAGTGGAGGTAGGAGAGGTGCATTTACCTGTGAAAGTAGAGAAGGCACAATTAGATTGCTGTGTTTAACTGCTTCGCACTCTTTCGAAGCCGCACTCCGTCAGAAGCAGCACCCCCATCAGAGACTGTGCCCCCCATCAGAGATCTCCCCCCATGAGCTGATCTGAATTTATAGGGAGATGCTCAAATGAGCATTCAACTCCACCCCAATTAGAAGCTGATAAGGCTCACATGAATGTTGGGGGATGTCTCATAGGAACCAGGCTACAGTCGTAAACTGGGTGCAACTGAAGGTGAGGACTGCTCAACATACACACAAATATAAGTACACCATTTGTTCTCAATATAACAGGAGTGAAAGCGATTTTGAGTTAGGAGTGGAGGTAGGAGAGGTGCATTTACCTGTGAAAGTAGAGAAGGCACAATTAGATTGCTGTGTTTAACTGCTTCGCACTCTTTCGAAGCCGCACTCAGTCAGAAGCAGCACCCCCATCAGAGACTGTGCCCCCCATCAGAGATCTCCCCCCATGAGCTGATCTGAATTTATAGGGAGATGCTCAAATGAGCATTCAACTCCACCCCAATTAGAAGCTGATAAGGCTCACATGAATGTTGGGGGATGTCTCATAGGAACCAGGCTACAGTCGTAAACTGGGTGCAACTGAAGGTGAGGACTGCTCAACATACACACAAATATAAGTACACCATTTGTTCTCAATATAACAGGAGTGAAAGCGATTTTGAGTTAGGAGTGGAGGTAGGAGAGGTGCATTTACCCAGGAAGAAAACAGCAGGAGTCAATGCGTTTGAGTTAGGAGTGGAGGTAGGAGAGGTGCATTTACCCAGGAAGAAAACAGCAGGAGTCAATGCGTTTGAGTTAGGAGTGGAGGTAGGAGAGGTGCATTTACCCAGGAAGAAAACAGCAGGAGTCAATGCGTTTGAGTTAGGAGTGGAGGTAGGAGAGGTGCATTTACCCAGGAAGAAAACAGCAGGAGTCAATGCGTTTGAGTTAGGAGTGGAGGTAGGAGAGGTGCATTTACCCAGGAAGAAAACAGCAGGAGTCAATGCGTTTGAGTTAGGAGTGGAGGTAGGAGAGGTGCATTTACCTGTGAAAGTAGAGAAGGCACAATTAGATTGCTGTGTTTAACTGCTTCGCACTCTTTCGAAGCAGCACCCCCATCAGAGACTGTGCCCCCCATCAGAGATCTCCCCCCATGAGCTGATCTGAATTTATAGGGAGATGCTCAAATGAGCATTCAACTCCACCCCAATTAGAAGCTGATAAGGCTCACATGAATGTTGGGGGATGTCTCATAGGAACCAGGCTACAGTCGTAAACTGGGTGCAACTGAAGGTGAGGACTGCTCAACATACACACAAATATAAGTACACCATTTGTTCTCAATATAACAGGAGTGAAAGCGATTTTGAGTTAGGAGTGGAGGTAGGAGAGGTGCATTTACCTGTGAAAGTAGAGAAGGCACAATTAGATTGCTGTGTTTAACTGCTTCGCACTCTTTCGAAGCCGCACTCCGTCAGAAGCAGCACCCCCATCAGAGATCTCCCCCCATGAGCTGATCTGAATTTATAGGGAGATGCTCAAATGAGCATTCAACTCCACCCCAATTAGAAGCTGATAAGGCTCACATGAATGTTGGGGGATGTCTCATAGGAACCAGGCTACAGTCGTAAACTGGGTGCAACTGAAGGTGAGGACTGCTCAACATACACACAAATATAAGTACACCATTTGTTCTCAATATAACAGGAGTGAAAGCGATTTTGAGTTAGGAGTGGAGGTAGGAGAGGTGCATTTACCTGTGAAAGTAGAGAAGGCACAATTAGATTGCTGTGTTTAACTGCTTCGCACTCTTTCGAAGCCGCACTCCGTCAGAAGCAGCACCCCCATCAGAGACTGTGCCCCCCATCAGAGATGTCCGTACAGATGAATAAATATCCTGGTGAACAGTCCAAAATCAGGATGGAGAATCCCAAAACAAAAGACACACTTCAAAGTGTAAGATGGAAAGCATTCAGTGCTGCAGAAATAGAGGGGGCAAGGAAATCGCACAACCCACATGAAGGTGAACTCCTTACCAGAGACACTGATCCCCCATAGAGATCATGAAGCGCCTTGCTGTCCCACAGCACAAAATATTCAGACATGTCACTCCATCTGGATATACGATACTGTGTAAGGCTAGGTTCACACCTATGCAGTTTGCATTTGATGCGATTCTGCAGTGCTTTTCTGGTGCGTTTTGCACATGCGTTTTTGCCATGTTTTTGATGCATTTTGCTTTTTTTTTTCAACTTGTTGCTGGACAGAATAAAGTGCAAAACTCATCAAAAACACATAAAAAAAATGCACTACATGCTTTTCTGCAGCATCTCCATTGAAGTCTATAGAACCAAAAAAGCCAACGTTTTACATTTAAAAAAGTTCCTGACCAAGGGCGGACTGACCATTCGGAAACTCGGGCACTGCCCGAGGGCCCGGGGTCAGTAGGGGGCCCCATGAGATGCTCCTGGTACCTTTCTCATAGGCTTTTTTGAGTTTGGGCAAAGACACAGGGGCCCCATGATCCCCTATTGCCCGGGGGCCTCATGAGTTGTCAGTCCGCCCCTGTTCCTGACCCTTTTCGAAAAACGCACCGGGTGAAAACACGGAGATGTGAACCTGTCCCATAGGAAATCATGTTAAATGGACTGCTGTGCGCTTCTGCAAAACACGGCAGAAAATGCATAGGTTTGAACCTAGACTAAGCCTGGATTCACACTGATGCAATTCTGCAGTGCTTTTTATGGAGCGTTTTTGCCATGTTTTTGATGCATTTTGCTTTTTTTTTTAACTTGTTGCTGGGCAGAATAAAATGCAAAACTCATCAAAAACACATAAAAAATGCATAAAAATGCACTACATGCTTTTCTGCAGCATCTCCATTGAAGTCTATAGAACCAAAAATGCCAACGTTTTAAGTTTAAAAAAGTTCCTGACCCTTTTCAAAAAACGCACCGGGTGAAAACACGGAGATATGAACCTGTCCCATAGGAAATCATGTTAAATGGACTGCTGAGCGCTTCTGCAAAACACGGCAGAAAATGCATAGGTTTGAACCTAGACTAAGCCTGGATTCACACTGATGCGATTCTGCAGTGCTTTTTCCGGTGCGTTTTTGCACATGTGTTTTTGCCATGTTTTTGAAAACTAGCACTACATGCTTTTCTGCAGCTTCTCCATTGAAGTCTATAGAGCCAATGTTTTACGTTTAACCTCCGAGTGTAGCTCGGGGTAAAGTTTCAGTACCACAAGCGGTAACACAGAGCTACACTCAGGAATACCATGCGGCGCTGCGCTGCGATCCCTCAAACTCTTACCTTGTCCTGCGCTCCCGCGATGTCCCTCCTGCAGTGTCCCCGGCAATGTAATCCGGCTGATGCCAGCATCTGTCTTCTGGGTTCCGTCCCCTGCGAGCGTTGGGACGTACGGGGGACGGAACTGGCGGGAAATTTGAAAATGACAAAAAGTGACATTCACTAAAATTACTAAAATCACATAGTATAACATTACTGTATCAACCCATTTCACATACATTTTGTCCCGAGTGCTTTGTCCTGCGCCCTGCCTGCATTTTTACTGTTCTTTCTGCCTGGAAACTGAGAAACGTCCATGGCGCCAAAAAAAGTCCCTTTAGGTCAAAATCAGTTTTAGACCGGCTAGAGAACAGCGATAGTAAATCAGAACCACTTGCAGAATTGAGTGATAATGATTCGTGGGGAAATTCGTCATCAGACACTGAAAATGATTTTGCGACTTTGCTCAGTGATGTGCGAACTTGGCGCTCTATTTCACATTTCAGTGTTTTTGGTTTAATTATATTATTGAATTACATTTATTATTATTATATTATTATTTTTTATGATTATTTTTTAAATTATAATTTATGATTTCGTGTTTCAAGTTTTATCCTACCCGGGATGTTTACTAGACTCTTGTTCGGACAGATTTCAGTGAGTTATTCCTAAAAAGTACAGGCGTACAATAAAAAAAATACATATTTCCATGCAAAAAAATGTACCGCTTTGAGCACAGAAATATGGACATAATCAGACCGCTAGGGAGGTTAAAAAAGTTCCAGACCCTTTTTAAAAAACGCACCGGGTGAAAACACGGAGATGTGAACCTGTCCCATAGCAAATCATGTTAAATGGACTGCTGTGCGCTTCTGCAAAACACGGCGGAAAATGCATAGGTTTGAACCTAGACTAAGCCTGGATTCACACTGATGCAGTACAGCACATCGCAATTGATTTGCACAGGAACCGCACCGAATTCCCGCACAAACCCCATGCAATTTCTGTGCGGTGCAATTTGAGCCGTACATTTATACGTTGTGTATGGCTCAGATCGCACTGCATCTGCACCAAAAAAGCGCAGGACCCTTTCCAAAAACAGCACTGGGTGAAATTGCTGAGAGATGTGAACCTGTCCCATAGGAAGTCATGTTAAATGGACTGTAGTGCGTTTCTGCAAAATGCAAAGCACACTTAATGTATGTGAGAACCTAGACTAAGTGTGTTCAGCACAAAAGGGTTAAAACAACAACAAGAGAGCTGCATACTGCAGTATGTTAAAACCAAGGGCCTTTACTATGGTAATATACTGACAACACAAAGACAATCACAATCATGTAACAAATAATGAGCATCACCTGATTCCTCCAGCATGCATCTTATTAACACCTGTTTGGCCCTGCCCTAAGGCACCTTTCACAGAGGACAGAGGCTCTATTCTCTAAAGATGCTGTTTACAGTGAAATGCCTTTTGTTGCTTTATTCATCTTCAACTTTGTTTACAATATTTATCCTTGTTCAGTTAACTTTTGTCCATATGTATATTTGTCCCTCCGTACTCATATACATGTTTTTCATGTTTTTTCTATTTTGAGAGTGGAGTATTGGATATATCACATACACCTTTTACGTTGGTGTGTTTTTGATATATTTAGGCACCCCGCTTATGATTGTCCACACACACATTTGTCCATCTCTACGGATATATACTCTTCTAGGTTTAATTTTTGTTTATTTATTTTGGAAGTTGAGTATGTTGTTTTGGCACAGCCTTATGTGTGATGTTATCTTTATATTTATTTAGGTGATTGCATATATTGAGCTCACATTATCTATGTTCTCTATAATGATATGGTTTGATATTGTATGCACAATTGCACTTTGGAATTTTTAAGAGACACGCACCCCCCTCTTTTTTTTCAAATAGTTGTTTTACAGCTAGTATCTAGATTGTGTAGAGGATGCAGCAGTCTTTATTTATTTTCTGTTTTTGCTAGAGCAAGGAAATTATTTGGTGTGTTTTTCCCCATTCTGATGCTAGGTTCGATCTTCAGCAAGCCGTCTTCACCACATCTACATGCCGAAATGCATTGAGTTGCTGCCATGTGATTGGCTGGTTAGCAATTTGCATTACCAAGCAATTATTATATATTTTATTTATTATTTATTACTGGTGTTTATATATCGCAGTGAATTTACGCAGCACTTTACATATATATTGTACAGTCACATCAGACCCTAACCCTCAAGGGGTGTACAATCTAAGGTCCCTAACTTACATACATACATACATATACTAGAACCAATTTAGACAGGATCCAATTAATCTCTCAGTATGTCTTTGGGGTGTGGAAGGAAACCAGAGTACCCGGAGGAAACCCACTCAGGCACAGAGAGAACATGCAAACTCCAGGCAGGTGGTGCCGTGGTTGGGATTTGAACACACAACCCTAGTACTGCCAGGTGGAAGTGATAACCTTTTAGCTCCTGTGCAGCCCATGAACAGGTGTACTTAATAAAGTGTCCGGTGAGTGCGAATTTATTGTACTAATGCAGGCCATAGATGGGTCGAAAATCGTCCGATTTTTCTGCCGAAAATAAAATCGGCCTATTTTCGGATCGTTAGTGGGCTATTTGTTCGGCCATTTTTCGGTATTTTGGCTGTTTTTTTTTTTTCGGTAAAGTTGGAAAAAAATCGGCCGATTTTGCCGATCGGCCGATTTTCGCGGCAATAATGGGCAAATCGGCTGATTTTTTACCGATAAAAAATCTGCGCATGAGCCGTGACCTGCAAGAGGAAGACAAAAAGAAGTAAAGAAGAAGAGGAAGAAGAAGAGGATGAAGAAGAAGAAGAAGAGGATGAGGAAGAAGAAGAAGAAGAAGAAGAAGAAGAAGAAGAGAATGAGGATGAAGAAGAAGAAGAGAATGAGGATGAAGAAGAAGAAGAGGATGAGGATGAAGAAGAAGAAGAGGATGAGGATGAGGATGAAGAAGAATAAGATGAGGATGATGAAGAAGAAGAAGATGAGGATGAGGAAGAAGAGGATGAGGATGAAGAAGAAGAAGAAGAAGAAGAAGAGGATGAGGATGAAGAAGAAAAAGAAGAAGAAGAGGATGAAGAATAAGAAGAGGATGAAGAAGAAGAAGAAGAAGAGGAGGATGAAGAAGAAGAAGAGGAGGATGAAGAAGAAGAAGAGGAGGATGAAGAAGAAGAAGAGGAGGATGAAGAAGAAGAAGATGAGGATGAAGAAGAAGAAGATGAGGATGAAGAAGAAGAAGAGGATGAGGATAAAGAAGAGGATGAGGATGAAGAAGAGGATAAGGATGAGGATGAAGAAGAAGAAGAGGATGAGGATGAAGAAGAAGAAGAGGATGAGGATGAAGAAGAAGAAGAAGATGAGGATGAGGATGAAGAATAAGAGGATGAGGATGAAGAAGAAGAAGAATAAGAGGATGAGGATGAAGAAGAAGAAGAATAAGAGGATGAGGATGAAGAAGAAGAAGAATAAGAGGATGAGGAAGAAGAAGAAGAGGATGAGGAAGAATAAGAATAAGATGAGGATGAAGAAGATGAGGATGAAGATGAGGATGAGGATGATGAAGAAGAAGAGGAAGAAGAAGAAGAGGATGAGGATGATGATGATGATGATGAAGAAGAGGATGAGGATGATGAAGAAGAGGATGAGGATGAAGAAGAAGAAGAAGAAGAAGATGAGGATGAGGATGAAGAAGTAGGATGAAAAATAAGAGGAATTCCAGTCCAGCAAAAAGTGTCCCTGCAGAGAGCTCCGCTATTTCTTTGACAGTTCCTTGACATTTACAGCGGTTGCAACATTGTATCTATTTGTTTCTGAATAAAAACATCTGTATCCTAAATGCAAACAAATTAAAGATTAGAGGAACTGAATTTATTCTCTCTTGAGAAGAGGAGATTAAGGGGGATATGATCACCATGTATAATACATAAGGGGGGATATGATCTCCATGTATAATACATAAGGGGGGATATGATCACCAAGTATAATACATAAGGGGGGATATGATCAACATGTATAATACATAAGGGGGGATATGATCTCCATGTATAATACATAAGGGGGGATATGATCACCATGTATAATACATAAGGGGGATATGATCTCCATGTATAATACATAAGGGGGGATATGATCTCCATGTATAATACATAAGGGGGGATATGATCTCCATGTATAATACATAAGGGGGGATATGATCTCCATGTATAATACATAAGGGGGGATATGATCTCCATGTATAATACATAAGGGGGGGATATGATCTCCATGTATAATACATAAGGGGGGATATGATCACCATGTATAATACATAAGGGGGGATATGATCTCCATGTATAATACATAAGGGGTGATATGATCTCCATGTATAATACATAAGGGGGGATATGATCTCCATGTATAATACATAAGGGGGGATATGATCTCCATGTATAATACATAAGGGGGATATGATCTCCATGTATAATACATAAGGGGGGATATGATCACCATGTATAATACATAAGGGGGGATATGATCTCCATGTATAATACATAAGGGGAGATATGATCTCCATGTATAATACATAAGGGGAGATATGATCACCATGTATAATACATAAGGGGGGATATGCTCTCCATGTATATTACATAAGGGGGATATGATCAACATGTATAATACGTAAAGGGGGATATGATCAACATGTATAATACGTAAGGGGGGATATGATCTCCATGTATAATACATAAGGGGGATATGATCACCATGTATAATACATAAGGGGGGATATGATCTCCATGTATAATACATAAGGGGGATATGATCACCATGTATAATACATAAGGGGGGATATGATCACCATGTATAATACATAAGGGGGGATAGGATCACCATGTATAATACATAAGGGGGAAATGATCTCCATGTATAATACATAAGGGGGGGATATGATCTCCATGTATAATACATAAGGGGGGGATATGATCACCATGTATAATACATAAGGAGGAAATGATCTCCATGTATAATACATAAGGGGGGGATATGATCTCCATGTATAATACATAAGGGGGGGATATGATCACCATGTATAATACATAAGGGGGAAATGATCTCCATGTATAATACATAAGGGGGGGATATGATCTCCATGTATAATACATAAGGGGGGGATATGATCTCCATGTATAATTCATAAGGGGGATATGATCTCCATGTATAATACATAAGGAGGGATATGATCTCCATGTATAATACATTAAAGGGGATATGATCACCATGTATAATACATAAGGGGGGGTATGATCACCATGTATAATACATAAGGGGGGGTATGATCTCCATGTATAATACATTAGGGGGGATATGATCTCCATGTATAATACATAAGGGGGGATATGATCTCCATGTATAATACATAAGGGGGGATATGATCGCCATGTATAATACATAAGGGGGGATATGATCTCCATGTATAATACATAAGGGGGGATATGATCTCCATGTATAATACATAAGGGGGATATGATCACCATGTATAATACATAAGGGGGGATATGATCTTCATGTATAATACATAAGGGAGGATATGATCTCCATTTATAATACATAAGGGGGGATATGATCTCCATGTATAATACATAAGGGGGATATGATCACCATGTATAATACATAAGGGGGGATATGATCACCATGTATAATACATAAGGGGGATATGACCTCCATGTATAATACATAAGGGTGGATATGATCTCCATGTATAAATACATCAGTGGTTCATATAGTGAACTCGGTGTAGAGTTATTCACCCTGAGGTCATCACAGAGGACAAGGGGGCACTCTTTACATCTGGAGGAAAATAAATTTAATCTCCAAACATGGAAAGGTTTCTTCACAGTAAGAGCTGTGAAAATGTGGAATAGACTCCCTCAAGAGTTGGTTCTGGCCAGCTCAGTGGATTGCTTTAAAAAAGTCCTGGATTCTTTCTGGGATATACAGAATATAACTGGATACTAACATTTATAGGTAAAGTTGATCCAGGGAATATCTGATTGCCTCTCGGGGGATCAGGAAGGAATTTTTCACCTGCAGGAGCAAATTGGATCATGCTTTGCTGGGTTGTTTTTTGCCTTCCTTTTGATCAATTGTGGGTATAGTATTATAACTTGTTTTTTTTTTGGTTGAACTGGATGGACTTTTGTCGTTTTTCAGCCAGACTAACTATGTAACTATGATGATGTATATAGAAGGTTCTGCAGAAAATACATGAATGAAATCAGGCAAAATGTTTCTGTGTCAATAATCCACCTGCACATCTTAGCTCTTCGCCGTTCCTAGTTCCAGAACAGAACTCTGTCATTAGAGTGTTACTTCATTGCAGGGATTTGGGTAAGTGGCTGTTTATGCCAATGAAAGGCTATAAAGAGGTCTCACTTTACTGTTTACCATCCATCATAACAAATAAGCTGACAAAGCCGCTGTTTACTTTCAGCAGCTCATACACTATTGTGAGCGCTCATTCACTGGCACTAAATAAACAAGCGTCACTAAGCGGCAGGAAACGAGTCCCACTGCACAATCCGCTGAAATGGATAATATTAGGAGCTGATAGATCATTTCAATTTCAGCCCTATGGGAAGAATTGCTGATTATTAACATTCACAGCTTTTTGGGGGATGAGCAGTAGTAGGCAATGCTGATTTATTCTTTTAGATTTTAAGCTCTCAAGAGGAGATCCCTCATCTTGTATTGATTTAGATACACAATTACAATCTTCCCTTTGGTTCACATATATGCATTTTGCGTTTCATGCTTTCTCCGGTGCTTTTTGCAGTTTGTTTTGCATTTTTCTACACACATTTTTTTGGCGCTTTTTTACCGCTTTTGCATTTTGTTCAGCTCTTTTATTTTTTGTTAACCCCCCTGATGGTATTCCCGAGTGTAGCTCGGGGTTAATTATCAGTGCCAAAAGCGGTAACCCCGAGCTATACTCAGGATTACCCTGCAGCGTTGCTCAGGGATTCCCTGTTTCACTTACCTTGTCCTGCGCTTCTGCCCCCTGCAGCGTCTACGGCAATGTCCTCCAGCCAATGCCGGCATCCGTCTTCCGGGTTCCGTTCCCTGCGAGCGTCAGGATGTACGGGACATACAGGGGCTGAAACCGGAGGGAAATGTAAACATTTTAAAAAGTGACATTCACTAAATACACTAAAATCACATAGTAAAACATTACTGTATCAAAGCATTTCACATACAGGGATTCCCTCCAGCACTTACGTTGTCCTTCACTCACGCGATGTTCCCCCTGCAGCGTTCCCGGACATCTCCTCCGCCATCTGTCTTCTGGGTTCCGTTCCCTGCGACGTCGGGACGTACGGAGGATGGAACCGGCGGGAAATTAAAAAATTTAAAAAGTGACATTCACTCACTACACTAAAATCACATAGTATAACATTACTGTATCAAACCATTTCACATACATTTTGTCCCGAGTGCTTTGTCCGGCGCCCTGCCTGCATTTTTACTGTTCTTTCTGCCTGGAAACTGAGAAACGTCCATGGCGTCCAAAAAGCGTCCCTTTAGGTCAAAAGCGGTTTTAGACCAGCTAGAGAACAGCGATAGTAAATTAGAACCACTTGCAGAATTGAGTGATAATGATTTGTGGGGAAATTCATCATCAGACACTGAAACTGATTTTGCGACTTTGCTCAGTGATGTGTGAACTTGGCGCTATATTTCAAATTTCAGTGTTTTTGGTTTGATTATATTATTGAATTAAAATATTATATTATTATTACTTTTTATGATTATTTATTATATTATAATTTATGATTTCGTGTTTCAAATTTTATCATACCCGGGATGTTTACTTGACTTGTTCGGACAGATTTCAGTGAGTTATTCCTAAAAATTACAGCCTACAATAAAAAAAGACATATTTCCATGCAAAAAAATGTACCGCTTTGAGCACAGAAATATGGACATAATCAGACCACTAGGGAGGTTAAAGTGTAATTTTTATTGTTGCTGGGCAGAATGAAAATGGCAAAAACGTGGCAAAACTACCATGCATTTCAGCAGCTTCTCCATTGAACTCTATTGTAGCAAAAAACGCTGCTTTTTACTTTTAGGACCAGTTCACACTACATGCATTTCAGTGTGCTTTTTTCTGCAAAGTAGGTTCTATGGCAGCAATGGGCAAACTACGGCCCGGCGGACCTTTTAATCCGGCCCGCGGAGCTAGGCTCCCGCTAGGCTCCTCTCACATTCCGCCCTGAAGACAGGTGTAGCACGTATCTGCGCATGTGCCGGAGATCGCCGATCGGCTGCTAATGCCTGAAACTGGCACATGCGCAGATACGTCGAGGGGGACAGATCCTCATAGGAGACAGATTTTCATGCTACACCGGAACGGCGCGGGAACACAGCGAGAGGAATGCGCGGAGCAAAGGTAAGTGAATTGACACAGGGGGGACTTGGGGACTGAATTAATATGGGGAATGAATTACTATATGGGGGATGAATTACTATGGGGGATGAATTACTATATGGGGGATGAATTACTATAGCGGATGAATTACTATGGGGGATGAATTACTATATGGGGGATGAATTACTATATGGGGGATGAATTACTATGGGGGATGAATTACTATGGGGGATGAATTACTATATGGGGGATAAATTACTATATGGGGGATGTATTACTATAGGGGGGATGAATTACTATAGGGGGGATGAATTACTATGGGGGATGAATTACTATATGGGGGATGAATTACTATGGGGGATGAATTACTATATGGGGGATGTATTACTATAGGGGGATGAATTACTATAGGGGGGATGAATTACTATGGGGGATGAATTACTATGGGGGATGAATTACTATATGGGGGATGAATTACTATAGGGGGGATGAATTACTATAGGGGGGATGAATTACTATAGGGGGGATGAATTACTATGGGGGATGAATTACTATATGGGGGATGAATTACTATATGGGGGATGAATTACTATAGGGGGATGAATTACTATAGGGGGATGAATTACTATAGGGGGATGAATTACTATAGGGGGGATGAATTACTATAGGGGGGATGAATTACTATGGGGGATGAATTACTATGGGGGATGAATTACTATATGGGGGATGAATTACTATATGGGGGATGAATTACTATATGGGGGATGAATTACTATAGGGGGGATGAATTACTATATGGGGATGAATTACTATGGGGGATGAATTACTATATGGGGGATGAATTACTATGGGGGATGAATTGCTATGGGGGGTGAATTGCTATGGGGGATGAATTACTATGGGGGATGAATTACTATATGGGGGATTAATTACTATGCTTACTATGGGGGAATATTACTATACTTACTATGGATGACACATACACATCATTCATCTACTCTTGGTCCGGCCCCCGAGTCCAATATATTAACCCATTGCGGCCCTCAAGTCAAAGTTTGCCCACCCCTGTTCTATGGTTATCAAGGTCATAGTTCACATCAGTGCTTGCAGTTCCAGTGCATTGAATATTGAGCTTCAAAAAAAAAAAAAACATACATACTCACCTCAATGAATCATCAAATAAACAGATCATGCATGAAGGTTTCTTCTGGGTGTTGGACTTATTGACACTATTTGCATGAACTGTTTATTTGATGATTCATTGCGGTGAATATGTATGTTTTTTTTTTTTCTGCAAAAACCTGTTAGTGATATGTCTCTTAGATGTGCTACAAATTGTGCATTTTAATAATTGATACTAGACCCCATTTCATGGTTATTAGTTGGCTTGGCTACCTAAGATTTGTTTCCTATTGTTTTTTTATTCCCTTTTTTGACTGTTTTTTGTATACCTGTTTTCTCCCCAAGAATAGTGCTGCGCTGCCCCCTAGTGACCCAAGAAAATACACTAATAATAAATAAACCCCCTCCTGAGCATCAAACCCAATATATAATAGAATCCATCTGTGAAACAAGGTCAATAATAAATAAAAAAAACAAAAACTGGCTGAGCCACTAAATCCAAATGATATGTGAAACCTATATAAAAAATAAACCAAAATCAAGTAGCAGTAATAAACACCTGGCTGAGCTGAAGAATAAAGTGTAAAAAACAAAAAAAAAACAGTGAAAAGGTACCTCAGAAATAAAACACGATCACAATGGCAGTTGTGTGTTTTATTTCTGATGTATGTTTCACACTGTTTTTGTTGTTTTTTACACTTTATTCTTCAGCTCAGCCAGGTGTTTATTACTGCTACTTGATTTTGGTTTATTTTTTATATAGGTTTCACATATCATTTGGATTTAGTGGCTCAGCCAGTTTTTGTTTTTTTATTTACTATTGATCTTGTTTACACAGATCTATTCTATTACAGATTGGGTTTGATGCTCAGGAGGGTGTTTATTTTTTATTAGTGTATTTTCTTGGGTTGCTAGGGGGCAGCGCAGCACTATTCTTGGGGAGTTTTACTGATATGGGAACACATTTAGGTGCTTATAGCAGCTTATCATTTATTTGTGGCAGCGCATGAGTCCTTATTTTTGAATACCTGTTTTGCTGTAAGTTTCAGTTCACACTGATGCGTCACAGGATTTGAAGCAAATTCTTTGCGTATCCGGTCTCCCCGGACCCCGCATTCACTATATTCGGTCTCCCCGGACCCTGCATTCACTATATTCGGTCTCCCCGGACCCTGCATTCACTAAATCCGGTCTCCCAGGACCCTGCATTCACTATATCCGGTCTCCCCGGACCCTGCAGTCACTATATCCGGTCTCCCCGGACCCCGCATTCACTATATCCAGTCTCCCCGGACCCCACATTCACTATATCCGGTCTCCCCGGACCCCGCATTCACTATATCCGGTCTCCCCGGACCCTACATTCCCTATATCTGGTCTCCCCGGACCCCGCATTCACTATATCCGGTCTCCCCGGACCCCGCATTCACTATATCCGGTCTCCCCGGACCATGCATTCCCTATATCCGGTCTCCCCGCACCCTGCATTGACTATATCTGGTCTCCCCGGACCCCGCATTCACTATATCCGGTCTCCCCGGACCCTGCATTCACTATATCCGCTCTCCCCGGACCCTGTAATCACTATATCTGGTCTCCCCAGACCCTGCATTGACTATATCTGGTCTCCCTGGACCCCGCATTCACTATATCCGGTCTCCCCGGACCCCGCATTCACTATATCCACTCTCCCCGGACCCTGCATTCACTATATCTGGCCTCCCCGGACCCTGCATTGACTATATCTGGTCTCCCCGGACCCAGCATTCACTATATCTGGTCTCCCCGGACCCTGCATTCACTATATCTGGTCTCCCCGGACCCTGCATTCACTATATCCGGTCTCCCCCGGACCCCGCATTCACTATATCCGGTCCCCCACAGTACACAGAACATGGAAATGCAATTATTTTAGTTAATATAAACTGCTAAATACCTTTTCTCATCAGCAGTATATAGCAGTCTTGTGACTTCTCTCAGTGTCCAGCACAGCACTGGTTAAAGCCTGTAGGATGAGTTTTCATTCTCTTACTGTTCGATGAGGCTGCATAACCTCTGACCCTCTGTCTGGACAGTGCTGATTGGCCCGGTGCTGATCATATGCACTCTCTCAAGAAAATAAAACTCTAGCAATACACACCAAACTGAGCATGTGCAGCTTGCCCCCAAGGCTCTGTCCTATCAGCAGATGGATTGTGAACAGTAGAAGAATGGAAGGATCAGAGAATACAGGATCAAACATCCTTTTTACACAATATTGAGGATTAACCCCTTGGGTTCCACAGCAAGTATAACACATTTTACTGCAGATACAGACTGATTTAACTGTTGTGGGTTTAGTAACACTCTAAGTTAATGACACCCTAAAAAGGTTCACAGAACGCAGTGCGATTGGGTGAATCAGATCACTTGGGTGTGCACACCCATGCGATCTGATTCCTGTGTAGAAAAAAAAGATGCATTGATCTTTCCTGTGGGTGCGGTGCGATTTGAGCCATACAAAATAAATGGCTCATATCGCACTGCAAAGAATTGCATGATATTTGAACAGAAATGTTGTGCAATTCTTGTCTAATTCACATGAGGGTTCTGGCACCACAGTAGTGTGAACCAGCACTAAAAGTTGCTAAAATGCTTAAGGCTAAGTTCACACCTATGCAGTTTGAGTTTGATCCATTTGTGCAGTGCGTGTTGCATTTTTGCACATGCGTTTTTGCAGCGTTTTGCATTTTTTAACTTGTTGTTGGGCAGATTAAAATGCAAAATGCATCACAATCGCAATACATGTGTTTCTGCAGCGTCTCCATTGAAGTTTCTTGAACCAAAAACGCAATGTGTTGTGTTTAAAAAAGTTCCTGACCCTTTCCAAAAAGTGCACCGGGTGAAAACGCGGAGATTTGTACGTGTCCCATAGGAAATCATGTTAAATGGACTGCTGTGCGTTTCTGCAAAACGCTGCGAAAAACGCATAGGTGTGAACCTAGACTACAGTGGAACTTCACTCTGTCAATCAACATTGATTATTCTGAATCAGGGTCGGACTGACAACTCATGGGGCCCCTGAGCAATAGAGGATCATGGGGCCCTTGTGTCCTCACCCAAACTCAAACCACACCCAAAAAAGCCTATGAAAGGTACCAGGGACATCTCATGGGGCCCCCTATTGACACCGGGCCCTCGGGCAGTGCCCGAGTGCTCGAATGGGCAGTCGGCCCCTGTTCTGAATCCTTATGCTGCTAGCACTACTAAATAAATAGGAACATATATAATACTTACTTGTTTAAACTGTTTTTTTTTCTATGTTTCTTCAGTTACTTCCTGGTTTATTGCCTAGGCAAATGATGTCATACATCCCAGGAGTCTCCTGGGAGGGGGAGAGGTTTTCTCAGCTAAGTTTGCCATCCTGCTTTTATGCCTGAACTAAGGGCAGATGGATTCCAGGAAGTTAATGCTGCACAAATCGTCTGCTCTTATTCAAGATGGCCATGGCCAGAAATGCTAAGAGAGGTGTTTTTCCAAAGTGATTTTTCAGCAAAATAAAGCATGGAGACATGGATGGATGGGGCAGTTTGCTTTGAATATTAAAAATGAATTAAATAGGGGTTTTGCTTTGTGGTGCTCAGATGCAGTGTAGTTCTACTTTAACCTCCCTGGAGGTATTCCCGAGTGTAGCTCGGGGTAAGGTTTCAGCACCACAAGCGGTAACCCCGAGCTACACTCGGGAATACACTGCAGCATTGCTCCGGGATCTCTTCTTCACTTACCTTGTCCTGCGCTCCCGCGATGTCCCTCCTGCAGCGTCCCCGGCAATGTCCTCCGGCCGATGCCGGTATCTGTCTTCCAGGTTCCGTTCCCTGCGAGCGTCGGGACGTACAGGGGATGGAATGGTGGGAAATTCAAAAATGTAAAAAGTGACATTCACGAAATACACTAAAATCTGATTGTAAAACATTCCTGTATCAACCCATTTCACATACATTTTGTCCCGAGTGCTTTGTCGTGTGCCCTGCCTGCATTTTAACTGTTCTTTCTGCCTGGAAACTGAGAAACGTCCATGGCGTCCAAAAAGCATCCCTTTAGGTCAAAAGCGGTTTTAGACCAACTAGAGAACAGCGATAGTAAATTAGAACCAGTTGCAGAATTGAGTGATAATGATCCATGGGGGAAATTCGTCATCAGACACTGAAAACGATTCTGCGACTTTGCTCAGTAATGTGTGAACTTGGCGCTATATTTCAAATTTCAGTGTTTTTGGTTTGATTATATTATTGAATTACATTTATTATTATTTTTTATGATTATTTATATTATAATTTATGATTTCGTGTTTCAAATTTTATCCTACCCGGGATGTTTACTAGACTCTTGTTCGGACAGATTTCAGTGAGTTATTCCTAAGAATTACAGGCCTACACAGGGGCGGACTGACCATTTGGAAACTCGGGTCAGTAGGGGGCCCCATGAGATGCCCCTGGTACCTTTTTCATAGGCTTTTTTGAGTTTGGGCAAGTACACAGGGGCCCCATGATCCCCTATTGCCCGGGGGTCTCATGAGTTGTCAGTCCACCCCTGGGCCTACAATAAAAAAAACAACATATTTCCATGCAAAAAAATGTACCGCTTTGAGCACAGAAATATGGACATAATCAGACCACTAGGGAGGTTAATAAATACTAAATGCAAAAAAAAATAATAAATAATAATAATAAAAAAATGTAACAGTTGAATTGAAAAATGAAATAAATAAATAAATAAATACAATGATCCAATTGTTCCACTGGTTTCAGCACAATTTCGATCCAATCTTCTTGCGGTTGATCAAAGCCACCATTTTATATCTTTGATTGCCTTGCGATTTGGAGAAAAAATGGAATACAGTACTGTAAAACAGTAACATTTTCTACGTAGACAAGGGGGTCCTACCGTGTTTCCCCGAAAATAAGACATCCTCCGAAAATAAGACCTACTTACAGGTTTCCTTCTGGGTGAAATATAAGGCATCCCCCCGAAAATAAGGCCCCCCTAGGCTCTGTCTCGTAATGAAAATTAATTTACCGTAAACTGGTTGACAGGGCCGCCCCGACTGGCGTCTAGCAACCAGTGACGTCACTGCTGTGTGGAGGCGGAGCGGAGGTCGGAGTGAGCGGGAGAGAGATGCGTGTAGAAGAACAGGAGGATCAGACCGGACGGGACGCGGCGAAGGTGAGTGCTGGTCTGTCTCTGGTGACACCGCCCTCATGATGACTGAAGGTTCTCAGTCAGTGGCAGACCCTGCTCCAGCCCAGGTCCAGGCCCCAGCCAGCCCAGTGACAGTCCCCAGGCAGGCCCCAGGGGGGAAATGTCTGATAAAGGGGTGGGGGGGATGTCTGGTGAAGGTGTTCAGTGGCACAGGGGTGGGGGGAGGGGGATCACTTAAAATGACACAGGAGGATCAGAGGGGACAATCAAAATGACACAGGAGGATCAGAGGGGACAATCAAAATGACACAGGACGATCAGAGGGGGCAATCAAAATGACACAGGAGGATCAGAGGGGGCAATCAAAATGACACAGGAGGATCAGAGGGGGCAATAAAAATGACACAGGAGGATCAGAGGGGGCAATCAAAATGACACAGGAGGATCAGAGGGGGCAATCAAAATGACACAGGAGGATCAGAGGGGGCAATCAAAATGACACAGGAGGATCAGAGGGGGCAATCAAAATGACACAGGAGGATCAGAGGGGGCAATCAAAATGACACAGGAGGATCAGAGGGGGCAATAAAAATGACACAGGAGGATCAGAGGGGGCAATCAAAATGACACAGGAGGATCAGAGGGGGCAATCAAAATGACACAGAAGGATCAGAGGGGACAATCAAAATGACACAGGAGGATCAGAGGGGGCAATCAAAATGACACAAAAGGATCAGAGGGGACAATCAAAATGACACAGGAGGATCAAAAGGGGTTTCATGGAAAAATAAGACATCCCCTGAAAATAAGACCTAGCGCATCTTTGGGAGCAAAAATTAATATAAGACACTGTCTTATTTTCGGGGAAACAGGGTAGCAGTGGGTCAATTTAGGTGCCAAAAGATGGTGTGTCTTCAGTGCTGGAGATCCATCCTTGTGTAGGGAGCTCTTCTCCTACCCAAGAGGTGCTCAGAACCTAAAGGAGTTTGTGAGCAGGTGTGGCACCAAGGTATTGAAATGTTGAAAGAGCCGAGTCATCAATGAGTAACACTCCCATTCTGTCTGTGACTGATCTCCCAGGGTGTAATCTAGTTGAGCATCTTCAGTCATGTTATCAGCAAGGGATAATAACCTGCAAAGAAGCTGCTTAAGAAACCCCTGCTGAAAGCTTATACAGTCACAGCGAGGTCAACCTGCTATTAGCATCCTGCTGAAGCTATTTCAAAGGAGAAGCAAAAAAAAAAGCCTTCATCATCAACACTACTGTAGATACACTGAATTATAAGCTGCTTACTGACAATAGAGGGTGGCCTTCAGAGAATCTACGTCTTATGAAAGATCATTGTACAAACATGCACTTTTACATTGAATGAATGTGCATTTTCTGGCCCACGAAGGGGAGTGGGGGGACTCCTATTGCCGGCATATGTATATCAGAGGAAAACAGGCTCCACTGGGAGATGTTGGGAAAGACCCAAGCCAACGTACATAGGAGTGTTCCCTTACCCAGTGTTTTAGAACAGGTCCAAAAGTGCATAGGTAGCCTTTTTTATTGAACATATAAATGAAGATGGGCTAATAATAATAATAATAATAATAATAATGGGCTCCCAGGCAGGCTGCTTTCCTCACCTTTAATCCAGCATTGTCTTCACCACAAGATGAACTTTTTCAGGTTGAATGAATTACAGAAATAAAGCAAAATATACACTGTGAGGAGCCTCAAGAGGAGCAATTGGGGGGGTGGGTTGAGGCAGAGGGTCAATCTTGAATGTAGGGAGGTGCAGCGCAGGGGCGGACTGACCATTTGGAAACTCGGGCACTGCCCGAGGGCCTGGGGTCAGTAGGGGGCCCCATGAGATGCCCCTGGTACCTTTTTCATAGGCTTTTTTGAGTTTTGGCAAGGACACAGGGGCCCCATGATCCCCTATTGGCCAGAGGGCCCCATGAGTTGCCAGTCCGCCCCTGGTGCAGCGTGATGCAGGCAGTAAACACACAGAGGGGACAATTCACTAAAGGTTATCACATGCATCATGCCGGTCAGGTGACCACATAGCGTATGCGATACGGTCAATTGACAAAAGGAATAAATATTTGAATGCATTCAGTAATTAACCTCCCTAGCGGTCTGATTATGTCCATATTTTTGTACTCAAAGCGGTACATTTTTTTGCATGGAAATATGTATTTTTTTTATTGTAGGCCTGTAATTCTTAGGAATAACTCACTGAAATCTGTCCGAACAAGAGTCTAGTAAACATCCCGGGTATGATAAAACTTGAAACACAAAATCATAAATTATAATATAATAAATAATCATAAATAATAATAATATAATAATAATAAATTTAATTCAATAATATAATCAAACCAAAAACACTGACATTTGAAATATAGCGCCAAGTTCGCACATCGCTGAGCAAAGTCGCAAAATCTTTTTCAGTGTCTGATGACGATTTTCCCCACGAATCATTATCACTCAATTCTGCAAGTAGCTCTGATTTACTATCGCTGTTCTCTAGCCGGTCTAAAACTGCTTTTGACCTAAAGGGACGCTTTTTGGACGCCATGGACGTTTCTCAGTTTCCAGGCAGAAAGAACAGTAAAAATGCAAGCAGGGCACAGGACAAAGCACCCGGGACAAAATGTATGTGAAATGGTTTGATACAGGAATGTAATACTATGTGAATTTAGTGTATTGAGTGAAGGTATAATTTTTAAAAATTTTAAATTTCCCCCCAGTTCCGTCCCCATACGTCCCCGTACGTACCGACACTCACATGGAACGGAACCCGGAAGACGGATGCCGGCATCGGCCGGAGGAGATGGCCGGGGACACAGCGGGAGGACAGCGTGGGAGCGAAGGACAAGGTAAGTGCTGGAGGGATCCTGAAGCAACGCTGCAGGGTATTCCTGAGTGTAGCTCGGGCTTACCGCTTCTGGTACTGAAAGTTTAGCCCGAGCCACACTCAGCAATACCGCCAGGGAGGTTAATCCAGCATTGTCCCCACCACAAGATGAACTCACATTTTCAGGTTGAAAGAATGAATTACAGAAATAAAGCAAAATATACACTATGAGGAGCCTCAAAAGGAGCAACTGTGGGGGTGGGTTGGGGCAGAGGGCCAATCTTGAATGTAGGGAGGTGCAGCGTGATGCAGGCAGTAAACACACAGAGGGAACAATTCACTAAAGATCATCGCATGCGTCATGCCGGTCAGGTGACCACATATCGTATGCGATACTAAAAATTCACTATTGCTAGTATGTGGTATTTACCATAAATAGCAAAAACGCTTGGTAAATACAGCATAGAAACCCTTAGGCCCCATGTACACGGGACACTTCCAAACAATGGAAACTGCTGGAAAACATAGGTGAAAAAACATCTGTTTAGCCGCATTTGCATATCATGTTTATGCGCATTTAAGCGTTTAGAAGCTTTTTCTAAAGATAACCTTTAGGAGACCTTCCAAAATGCCCAAAATGCACTGAAAAACAATAAAAAATTAACTATTTCAGACATTTTGAGAGAAATAGAGAGAGAGCAGAAGCAGAGAGAGAAGTATTTGTTGAGATTAGCTGTCTTTTTTTTTTTTTTTGTGGTGTTTGGATGTGTTCCAACTCATTTCTGTGCAGAAATTATTGCAGCAGTGTCTAACATATTTTCTTTTATGTGAAACCTCAAAGTATGGTGTACCAGGTCCATTTGAGTACCGGGAAAACGCTTTGCATGCATTTTTCATGATGAAAAAAGGCTCTGAACAGCATCTGGAAATGGAAGAGATAAAAAAAATTTCCAAACGCAAACGCTTATAAACGCGGTTAGCCGTGTTTGGCCATGCTTACAAGTGTTTGGCATTTGAAACGCTGATAAAATCTACTCCTGAATGCAAGTTTGGCACGTTCAAAAAAACAACTGTAAACTCAACTGCCTGTATTTGACGATGTATACATGGACACATAGGAAAACATTAGGGAGAGTTCAGGGGCTGCTGAAAAAAATGCTGAACATGGAGCCTAAAAGTCAATTCACAGAAGGAAATAAATATTTGAATGCATCCAGTAATTAAGTATTGGTCGAGGTGTATGGTATGTACGCTAATAGCACTAGAAACGGACAAACCCAACAATATCAGAATATGCAGTATACAGTATATATTAAATGTGACAAGTGCTGAAATCTTCTCAGTGCTCTAGTAATACTGAGTAAAAAAATAAAAAAAAAAAAAAAAATAAAAAATAAGATAAAAGTGATAGTGTCACTCCAAACGATAAATAAATCAAATAGGTAACAGGTGACAGTGCCACTTCAACTTCATTCAATGTCCAATTTTCCTTATTCGCATTCTTCTATTTAAAGTGTTCTTGATAACCATGCATAGTGTGTATAGGTAGTGCCACACGTGAACCAACACACTCTTATCCACTTTGGCTGAAATGCCTGCTCACCTCCTTCCTGCGACCCCAAGGGGCCCACAAGCCTTTAGGATCACCCTGGATCCTCAGGATTCCTGGTAATGGCACCTTCCTGATATTCCTCCTATCAGGTCTCCTCCACTCCTTCACTGCTATGCCTCCCAGATTCCTCACCACCGGTTGTCTGTAAGCTCTCTCTCACAAAGACAGTGAGTAGAAAAACAGATCCTCCATTGTGTAGTATTTTCCAATCAAATAGGGTTTATTAATAAATAGTAGTAACAGGTGACTTACATTCTGTTTGCACAGTCCCAATGTATTCCTCTCAGGGTAAAACTGCAACCTCTTAGTAATGACTTCCTGATAACCAGGAAAATGGCGTCCCACACCGGAAGTGCGACACTCCGGATACCGGAAGTAGCGTCTATGTTTTGCCTACGCGTTACGTCACGTACCTCGTGACTTCTTCTGGGTATCGCTATGGAGACGCTGCCTCCTTTTATATAGTGCGGTGGAGCCAACTATCCCGCCCTTTAATCCCGTTCTAATTGCGGCCGCCATTTTCTTGGAGACTATTTAGCAGAGACATGCCTAGTAATCCTCTGCTAGTACAATAAATCCTCTTGTAAATCATAGGATCGCAAACTAACACATATAAAGGCTATCTACTACAGACTAGCCCCTATATCGCATATCTAATACAACTAACTTTAATAATACATAATTAAAAATCCATAAGGAGTATATAATAAAATTATATATATACAAAAATATATATATATAAAGAATTAAAGAGACACCCATTAAACTAAATGGGAGACCCATAATGCACCCTGGTCTCTCTATCCTATACAATGCCCAGCTCTATATTAAAGGGTAACTCCTCTACTAAAAACTAAAAAATCATAAAAAATGCATAAAAACGGTAGAATTAGTAAAGAACAACTCTCTCTACATATCCTAAAGGCTTGTGGGCCCCTTGGGGTCGCAGGAAGGAGGTGAGCAGGCATTTCAGCCAAAGTGGATAAGAGTGTGTTGGTTCACGTGTGGCACTACCTATACACACTATGCATGGTTATCAAGAACACTTTAAATAGAAGAATGCGAATAAGGAAAATTGGACATTGAATGAAGTTGAAGTGGCACTGTCACCTGTTACCTATTTGATTTATTTATCGTTTGGAGTGACACTATCACTTTTATCTTATTTTTTATTTTTTTTTTTTTTTTTTATTTTTTTACTCAGTATTACTAGAGCACTGAGAAGATTTCAGCACTTGTCACATTTAATATATACTGTATACTGCATATTCTGATATTGTTGGGTTTGTCCGTTTCTAGTGCTATTAGTGGCATAAGAGCACTGTGGAGATTACAGCACTGGTCACATTTGATTTAATATTTTTTATTTTTTTATTTTTTATGGTTTTTATGACATTTCTTAGAGCGCTACACTAATATATACAGATTTTTACACTGATTAGGTTATTGGTTGGAGTGTCAGCAGCTTACTTATTAGGAGGGGGAACTATCCATAGAAGCGCAGGAGGATCTATAATCATTAACTTTTTAGCACCTTACCTAAACCTCAAGCAGCTAGTATGGATGTTTTTGGATTTTTAGAGAACAGATCCATCAATTTAGAAGAAGTATTTAGTCAACCCAATGGGGGACCAATGGGAGACCTGGAAACACAATATCGGAAATTAGGCCACATAATGGAGAAAAAAGTGTCCCTTTGGTGGGACATAGTTACACATGAAAAGTATATAAAAGATCGATTAGTGCCCAGAAGAATTAGATGGGACATACCCATCTGTGATGGATTAACAGATGGAGAGTCAGTTGATGAGTGGTTTAATTTCTTTCACGAAAAGGGTCTTGAACTAGTCATGTTCTTATTAAAAAGGAAACAAAGGAAATTGAGAACTTTAGATAAACAAATAGGTGAGATAAAAGAGAAAATTCTACCATTTAAAGAGACAGTAGAGATGCAAAACCTAACTAATCGACTCAATAAAGATCTGGAAAGGGTGGATCAAGAGGTGAAGTACAGAAAAACCAAAAAGTATCAGAGAGATCTAAATGATATGAAAAGAAACCAAGTATTTAAATGGCAATCAGAGGAAAATGAGATTGAACTAGCATCGGCTAACACAACCCCAGTCAAAGAAAAAGTGGTAAACAAAAGCGATCCCACACCTACTTATAAGAATCAGGATAGAGATTCAAATCAAGTGCGTTATAACACTCAGAACTATAGAACACCAAAAAACGGATACAAGCCTAAGCAAAATGGAAACGGTGGTTATAGGGGACCCAACAATAAGAAAGGCCCACCATACAATAATAGACCTTATTATCCTAATAATAGGCCTTATTTTCCACCAGGGCCTAACCCCAACAACTATCAGCCCAGACCGTATGTACCTAGACCCTATGGACCAAGATATGAGGGCCCGGATACATATGGACAATGGGACTATCCAAGATTTGAATTTAGGAGTCCCATATACACCTATAATAGGTATGAGCCATTAAGGCAGGAGCCTAGACAAGGGGATTTTTTAGAGAGACACCCAGAAGAGAGGAGCCCAGAGAGAGAAAAGAGGAAAAGCCCAGGAAAAGGAGGGGATGCAGGGCAGGATATAAAAAACAAAAGAAAAAGAGAACAATAGGAGAAGGAGTGTTCAACATCAGTGGCGCCACATTAACGAAAGAGGAACTCATGGCATTAGATAGAGGTTTGAAGTATGCCCCCCCTGCATCCATGAATAAATTTAAAGTATATATTGATGCTCAAAAATTCATTAGGAGACTAAATGTGAAAAAGTATTTTTTGGGATTACCGGGGGCAAAGAATTGTCTAAACAGTGCCCCGAGTAGCAGTTTTATCCATACTGATCTTAGAAATAAATCAGTTTTTAATCCACAGATGAATAATAACAGTCATATTGAAGTTTTTAAAAAACTAGTTAATCAAGATTTAGAGAAACTGAGTGTACCCATAGTTAAGAAGAACATAGGAGTGGAAATTGGGATCAAGAGGCTGTCTAAACGGGAGGATATTGTCGTGAGACCAGCAGATAAAGGGGGTGGAATAGTGGTGCTGTCAAAAGACTACTATGTTAAAGAACTCTCCACTCAGCTTAATGACATATCCACTTACCAGGTTCTAATGAAAGATCCGACAATAGCATATAAAAAGGAATTAGTATCATTGGTAAAGAAAGGAGTAGATAAGAAGATCCTAAATAAGAAAGAGTCCAAATATCTAGTACCGGATCTATGTAGGATACCAATTATCTACACTGTCCCGAAAATACACAAAAATATGGAGAACCCACCGGGCAGACCCATTGTAAATGGGATAGAATCAGTATTAGCAAGGATGGGGGAATATATTGATGAATTCCTACAGCCAGTGGTTAAGAGTACCAAAGCATATCTGAGGGACACCAAGCATTTGCTACATATTTTAGATACATATAAAGGTACTAATGGGACATATATAGCTAGTGCTGATGTCACATCACTCTATACCATTATAGGGCATGATGATGCCATGAAAGCAGTGGATTGGGGACTCAGAGAATATAGTGGTTTGACATGGACCCAAAGGAAATATCTATTAGAATGTCTGGATTTTTCCCTTGATCACAACTATTTCTGGTATAGTGGTACATATTACAAACAAATAAGGGGTGTGGCTATGGGGGCACGATACGCACCAAGTGTGGCAAATATTTTCATGTCATGTTGGGAAGAAATGGAAGTATTTAATAACCGTCCAGAAGAGTTGAAAGTTTACAAAAGGTTCATCGATGACGTTATATTAATATGGGAAGGAGAGGAAAAATCATTAGTGAGGTTTTTGGATAAACTTAATGTGAATAATAAAAATATCAAGTTTACATGGGAACACAGTAAGGACCAGATCAACTTCCTGGATATTAATATAGCAATAGTAGAAGGCAAATTCATCACGAAAACATTCTTTAAAAACGTTGATAGAAATGGATATATTCCAATTGGAAGTTGCCATTATCCGCCCTGGCTGTACAATATTCCAAAAGGGCAGATGGTAAGAATCAGGAGAAATTGTACAAAATATGAGGATTACCTGGAACAAGCAGAAGGACTGGCAACTAGATTTATAGAAAAGGGTTACTCAGAAAATATGATAACACAAAAAATTAAAGAGGTAGGTAATATGGACAGAGATTTACTCCTGGGAGAAAAAAAGAGAGAAGCAACCCAGGAGGATAATATACCTATTATTATGGACTTTAATGTCCATCACAAAAAAATTGAGTCGATATTCAATAAACATTGGAATATCCTGAAGTTGGACCCTATGTTAACAACAATACTACCAGAACATCCCAGGTTTATCTATCGAAAAGCCTCTACTATTAAATCCAGAGTGGTTAAAAGTGTATTGGACCCCCCACAAATGAATAAAGTAACCTTTCTGAATGAAGAAGGTTTTTACCCATGTAAAAAGTGTGTAGGATGTAGGACCACGAAAAGTGGTAGACGGAAAAAGTTTTTAGTTAATACTACTGGACAGGAACACAATATTAAAGACTTCATCACGTGTAAAACTATGGGAGTGGTATACTGCTTACAGTGCGAGTGCGGTTACCAATATATTGGGAGGACTAAAAGACCGCTTTGGAAGAGGATAGGGGAACATGTTAGAAATATTATAAAGGGATTCCCAAAGCATAATGTCTCAAAACATTTCTCTAAGTGTCATAATAAGGACCCCACCAAAATGCAGTTTTGGGGTATAGAGAAATATAGAAAGCACTGGAGAGGCAGTAACAAGATTAAACAACTTAGCCAAGCGGAGTCACGCTGGATACATGACATGAGAACGCTAGTCCCAAGAGGCCTAAATGTAGAGTTTGATCTTAATTCCTTTATTAATGATTATTAAACTAATTAGATTGTCGAGTTTTTAAGCTATGACTGTTACTGATTTTTTATTGTAAATTATGGGGTTACTGCATACTCAGGTAGTCCGTATGTACTTTTGATTAGTTGTGTAGTGATAGGAGTATACTGTGCATATTTATTTTTATGTCTATTTTAAGGTTTTATTATATTTTGCACCAGTATGTACTCACATCTTATTTCACTTATTTAGGATATGTAGAGAGAGTTGTTCTTTACTAATTCTACCGTTTTTATGCATTTTTTATGATTTTTTAGTTTTTAGTAGAGGAGTTACCCTTTAATATAGAGCTGGGCATTGTATAGGATAGAGAGACCAGGGTGCATTATGGGTCTCCCATTTAGTTTAATGGGTGTCTCTTTAATTCTTTATATATATATATTTTTGTATATATATAATTTTATTATATACTCCTTATGGATTTTTAATTATGTATTATTAAAGTTAGTTGTATTAGATATGCGATATAGGGGCTAGTCTGTAGTAGATAGCCTTTATATGTGTTAGTTTGCGATCCTATGATTTACAAGAGGATTTATTGTACTAGCAGAGGATTACTAGGCATGTCTCTGCTAAATAGTCTCCAAGAAAATGGCGGCCGCAATTAGAACGGGATTAAAGGGCGGGATAGTTGGCTCCACCGCACTATATAAAAGGAGGCAGCGTCTCCATAGCGATACCCAGAAGAAGTCACGAGGTACGTGACGTAACGCGTAGGCAAAACATAGACGCTACTTCCGGTATCCGGAGTGTCGCACTTCCGGTGTGGGACGCCATTTTCCTGGTTATCAGGAAGTCATTACTAAGAGGTTGCAGTTTTACCCTGAGAGGAATACATTGGGACTGTGCAAACAGAATGTAAGTCACCTGTTACTACTATTTATTAATAAACCCTATTTGATTGGAAAATACTACACAATGGAGGATCTGTTTTTCTACTCACTGTCTTTGTGAGAGAGAGCTTACAGACAACCGGTGGTGAGGAATCTGGGAGGCATAGCAGTGAAGGAGTGGAGGAGACCTGATAGGAGGAATATCAGGAAGGTGCCATTACCAGGAATCCTGAGGATCCAGGGTGATCCTAAAGGCTTGTGGGCCCCTTGGGGTCGCAGGAAGGAGGTGAGCAGGCATTTCAGCCAAAGTGGATAAGAGTGTGTTGGTTCACGTGTGGCACTACCTATACACACTATGCATGGTTATCAAGAACACTTTAAATAGAAGAATGCGAATAAGGAAAATTGGACATTGAATGAAGTTGAAGTGGCACTGTCACCTGTTACCTATTTGATTTATTTATCGTTTGGAGTGACACTATCACTTTTATCTTATTTTTTATTTTTTTTTTTTTTTTTTATTTTTTTACTCAGTATTACTAGAGCACTGAGAAGATTTCAGCACTTGTCACATTTAATATATACTGTATACTGCATATTCTGATATTGTTGGGTTTGTCCGTTTCTAGTGCTATTAGTGGCATAAGAGCACTGTGGAGATTACAGCACTGGTCACATTTGATTTAATATTTTTTATTTTTTTATTTTTTATGGTTTTTATGACATTTCTTAGAGCGCTACACTAATATATACAGATTTTTACACTGATTAGGTTATTGGTTGGAGTGTCAGCAGCTTACTTATTAGGAGGGGGAACTATCCATAGAAGCGCAGGAGGATCTATAATCATGTATGGTATGTACGGTTTATTAAGCAGTGGGCGGTTGCCGGAATCCTTAACAACCAGTAACTGTCATGGTTGTTAAGGAGCGGGCGGCCACCAGTGTCCTAAACAACTAGTAAATGTCACGGATGTTAAGCAGTGGGTGGCCGGCAGTGTCCTAAACAACCAGTAACTTTCATGGTTGTCAAGGAGCGGGTGGCCGCCGGTGTGTTAAACAACCAGTAGCTGTCATGGTTGTTAAGGAGCGAGCGGCTGCCGGCGTCCTAAACAACCAGTAACTGTCATGGATGTTGAGCAGCGGATGGCTGGCAGTGTCTTAAACAACCAGTAACTTTCATGGTTGTCAAGGAGCGGGTGGCTGCCGGTGTCCTAAACAACCAGTAACTTTCATGGTTGTCAAGGTCCGGGTGGCTGCCGGTGTCCTAAACAACCAGTAACTTTCATAGTTGTCAAGGAGCGGGTGGCTGCCGGTGTCCTAAACAACCAGTAATTTTCATGGTTGTCAAGGAGCGGGTGGCTGCCGGTGTCCTAAACAACCAGTAACTTTCATGGTTGTCAAGGAGCGGGTGGCTGCCGGTGTCCTAAACAACCAGTAACTTTCATGGTTGTCAAGGAGCGGGTGGCTGCCGGTGTCCTAAACAACCAGTAACTTTCATGGTTGTCAAGGAGCGGGTGGCTGCCGGTGTCCTAAACAACCAGTAACTTTCATGGTTTTTAAGGAACGGGCAGCTGCCGCATCCTTAACAACCGATGAGTCATTAGCTGTCAATAGGGTTCCCCGATGACAGCTAAATGTACAAAAAATAATTGCCGGCAATTGAAAATTAAGAAACAAAATGGTGTGGGGTCTCCCCCCATCCATACCAAGACCTTCGGTGCTGACAGGGAGTGTGGCTTGGCCAGTCTGATTCCAAGAGGGGAGTCTCCTTACAGAATTGCAGGTACGTAGCCTTTCCCTCTCTACCTACACTAGCCACTCGCAAAAATGTGTGCCAAAACCCGGGGGGCAAACCTTGCTGACCCAAGACAGCCACCAAGGGTCACATAGTCATAGCATAACCAACCGAAACGCTGCTCCATTGACCCAGTTAACCATAGAGAAACCATGTTTCCCTTGGACTTCCTCTCCAGGCCATAGTACCACTTGGGTCTAGCGCCATCTACAGCAGAGAATGCAGACTACACCTGCCTACATGAAGTTGGCCTTTAAAGTGAACCTGTGCTTTACCCATACAGGACAAAAAAAGCAGGTTCACTTTAACTCCTCCATCACTAACAGCAAGCATAATTAAAACAATTTAAATATGTTGAATAATTAAAAAATAATCCGCACCAGATAATAGAATGGTTTCATTTGAATGTTGACATACCTTAAATATTTTAACTCAACCCCTACCCACAGCATGTCTGGGTTACTATGCTGCTCTTATTGTTATTGATGCAATGTTGGAAGCTATGATTGTTGTGCCTTATTTCTTTATAGCGTTAATAATTTTTCAAAATAGAAGATTTATAGTAAAATAAAAGATTAACTCAACCCTTCTGTGCCTGAATAAGGTGGGTCTTAAAAAACTTCTGTCACGTTAGAAAGATGAGCTATGCATTGCTGAGCTGTTTTTATATTTCAGGTTCCAGGACTTTCATCCTGTACCCGGCTTCACTAGCAAGACCAAGTATACAGCCTGTGAAGTATGGAATATGTCCTTGTTTTAATGGTCAGCTGGCTGACTAGAGAGTGAAGACTGGGTCAGGCTAACAAACTTCTTTTCTCAAGAGTCCCCTTTAAGGCACAAGATCTACTGTACACTAATGGATATCTATCCTTTCCACCATGCATGCACCATGGCAGCTATACAATAACTGGAGTATGCATGAGACTCTGTACTGTATGTTCACTATGACTAGTCTATAACTACCTGCCATTGCCACAGCGAAGGGACGAGAACCTGAACTTGTTGACTCTTAGCTGTTGACCACTGTGTGATAAAACAGTGGATGACAGTACTCCAGCATCAGATGCAACTTCTTCATTTCAGAAGAGTGCCGGACCATTCACAAAGTGCAGCACTTCTTGAGCATGCGCAGTGGACACCCGGATGTGAAGCTGCAAGCTGTCAGAGCCGGGTGTCTACAGAAAAGATGCCGGCACCGGGGAGAAAAGACGGTGAGGACAGTGCTGGACCGAGGAACAGGTAGGACCAAGAAGCACAGAAGAGTCGAGTGGTCGGCCCGGCAGGGGTGGACTGACAACTCATGGGGCCCCCAGGCAATAGGTGGATCACGGGGCCCCTGTGTCCTTGCCCAAACTCAAAAAAGCCTATGAAAAAGGTACCAGGGGCATCTCATGGGGCCCCCTACTGACCCCGGGCCCTCGGGCAGTGCCCGAGTTTCCAAATGGTCAGTCTGCCCCTGCGGTCCAGTATTCTAACACGGTGGCAGTGGGAATACCAGGCTCCATGTTTGCTCCATAAGACGCACAGACATTTTTCCCCATCTTTTGGGGGAAAAACGTGCATCTTATGGAGCGAAAAATATGGTACATAAACAGGGACCTTCATGGCAATTTCAACCAGCTGAAAATTTAAAAAGACTGAAACAACCATAACATGTTAAAGCTGACACTAAATTTTAGTTATTGGGTTTAGATCTACTTTCCTAGAATCTGAGTCTGTCAGGAACAGCTGACATCATGGAGGACTTTCAAGGACTGTGAGGAAACATCTCCAAGTAGACATTTGTTTCAGATGCATTTGTTTCATTTATTTGTGGGTCCAGTTGGATTTGTAACATTTTGCAGTTTTTCCAGAAGATTGCTATACATTCTATATATTATCGAATCGGACGGATTCAAATCAAAAGTATTCGATATTTTCGGATGCTAGTTCAATCCACCAAGATAAATAGCATGAGCTGATTGGACAATATCAACTGGTGTCATGTGCCACAAAATTAACGAATGGAACGAAATTCAGATCCATTTATTACCCGAAGCTGAATTATCGAACAAATTTGAAAATTCAGTTTATCTCCCCATGGGCCTGAGCTGCTATTGCATCATGTGACATCATCCAAATGAAACAAATGCATTCACTATTTTCGGAATTACTTTTTTTCAGATTTGTTGACATTCCTTACTATGTCTATTCAGAGATTTGTATACATCCAAATCTCTGAAAATTAGATTTTCGCCTGAAAAATTAATCGTAACGAAACACACATATCTATCCCCCCAAAAAATACACTCACCAGCCACTTTATTAGGGACACCCGTTCATTTGCTTGGTAGCACAAATTGCTAATCAGCCAATCACAGGGCAGCAACTCAATGCATTTAGGCATCTAAAAGTGGTGAAAACAACTTGCTGAAGTTCAAACCGAGCATCAGAATGAGGAAGAAAGGGGATTTAAGTGACTTTGAATGTGGCATGGTTGTTGGTGCTATATGGACTGGTCTGAGTATTTCAAAAACTGCTGATCTACGGGGATTTTCACACACACCCAATTCTAGGGTTTACAGAGAATGGTCCGAAAAAGAGAAAATATGCAGTGAGTGGCAGTTGTGTGGACGAAATTCCTTGCTGATGTCAGAGGTCAGAGGAGAATGGGCAGACTGGTTTGAGATGATAGAAAGGCAACAGTAACTCATGTCAATATGGACCAAAATCTCTGAGGAATGTTTCTAACACCTTGTTGAATCTATGTCACAAAGAATTAAGGCAATTCTTATGGCAAAAGGGGGTCCAACCTGGTACTAGCAAGGTGGTGAATCTAGACGTTCAGACAGCACTGAGCAAACTTTTTGGTGCTATATAAATACTGTAAAATAATAATAATAATATAATAGACGTGGTGAAAACTACTTGCTGAAGTTCAAACCGAACATCAGAATTGGGAAGAAAGTGACTTTGAACGTGGCGTGGTTGTTTGTGCCAGACGGGCTGGTCTGAGTATTTCAAAAACTGCTGATCTGCTGGGATTTTCACGCACAACCATCTCTAGGGTTTACAGAGAATGGGCCAAAAAAGAGAAAATATCCAGTGAGTGACAGTTGAACTTTGACAATTGCCTTGTTGAACATCCAACACCTTGTTGAATCTATACCACAAAGAATTAAGATAGTTCTGAAGGCAAAAAGGGGCCCAACCCAATACTAGCAAGGTGTACCTAATAAAGTGCCCGGTGAGTGTACACTTTATGCACACTGTGGTGCAGTCTTTCTGAACCTTTTAATTTGAGCGGTACCCTTGAAATCATTTTAAGGCCCCAGGAGAACTCCCTGCCAAAACTGATTCATCCTTACACTTGTGGTCAGTGGGAAGAATGCCACTAACAATGGTGGTCAGAATTCCACCTCTACAGAAAGCTAAAAAGGTGCCATGCCTCTGCCAAGTGGTGTACAGTAGGTCCTGGAACTAAGCAGGCACCATCAAATGGGAGGGCCAATCCACCAAAACTCAAAGAAGCCTTAGCCACCTCTGGAGGGACCTTAGAGTTCCTTGGAACCCTGGCTGAGAATGGCTGCTGTGATGGGATGAAAGGTGATGCTGGAGAAGGAATTGATTTTTGCACTTCAAATTATCTGAGGGGGAAAACCCTCCTTTTAATTACAGGTATAATGTCATAATCCGTGTCCTGGGGGCTTCCCATACAACATTAGTTGAACTAAGAAGGAAATGGATGCTAATCCTTCCATTGGATCAAAGGGACACCACACCACGTCACATTGAAGGAAATTTTATTTAGGAAAGAATGCCACACCAAGTCAGAGATAAAGTGCCAACTGTTGCCCTGTGCAAATGTTAGAGAGTTTTTTTACCTTAATCTTTGCACTCTGATTTAGGCTACTTTCATGTTCAGTTGCAAAAAAAGCAGTAAAAATGCATATGCGTTTTTCCGCATTTCTGGTGCATTTTGGACCTGTGAAAAAAAAAATGTGACTTAAAAAATGCACCAAAAACGCAACCACAGCTGCATTTGTGATGTGCTTTTGCTGAGTTTTTTTATGTGTTTTCCATTCAATTCAATGGGGAGGTGCGATTCTGGTGCAGTTTTTTTTACCACGCCAAACATGCACCAAAAATGCAGCAAGCCAGACTAAGCAGGAAAAACGCAATTCACCCACAATAACTTTCACACAAATGAACAAATATACACAAAGACAGGTAGAAGAATACATTTTGGCCAAAATGTATGAAGAAATTTAATTTTTTTTTAATTGGATATGTTTTATAGCAGAAAATAGAAAATTGAAAACAATTTGGATTTTTTTTTGTTTATATCACAAAAAATTAAAAAACCCAGTGGTGATCAAATACCATCAAAAGAAAGCTGTATTTGTGTGAAAAAATTATATCAATTTCATTTAGGTACAGCATTGCATGACCAAGCAATTACCAGTTAAAGTAGCGCCGTGCTGAATAGCAAAAAATGTCCTGGTTATAAAGGGGGTAAAAACTTGAAAACAGTTAACGCTTTGTACATCGTGATTTCCAGGTGCATGCCCGCATCCTAGTAAGTGTATCTTTCTGTACCCGAACATTGCTGTGTTTTTATTAAATATTTGCATAACTGTTTGTAAATCAACAATAAATTTGTTCTGTGTGCGAAAGGGGAAAAAAATCAAATGTTCTCAGACAATATCCGCAATTCAGATGTACGCACTAGATCATGGGGCTCCACATTTTCCAAACAAAGGGCCAGTTTATTGTCCTTCAGAGTTTAGGGGGGCTGGTCTGTGGCCAGTGGGAGTTGAAATTGTCCTGGTGTCAGAGGGAGTAAACAATGCATCTTTGGTATTGGGGGGAGAAATAGTGCCCCATTGCTGGTGTCAGTGGGAGGAATAGTGCCCTATCGTTGGTGTCAGTTTGAGTGCCTTATCATTGGTGTCAGTGGGAGGAATGGTGCCCTATCATTGGTGTCAGTTTGAGTGCCTCATCATTGGTGTCAGGGGGAAAAATAGTGCCCTATCATTGGTGTCAGTTTGAGTGCCTCATCCTTGGTGTCAGTGGGAGGAATAGTGCCCTATTATTGGCATCACTTTGAGTGTCTCATCATTGGTGACAGGGGGAAGAATAGTGCACTATTGTTGGTGTCAGTTTGAGTGCCTCATCATTGGTGTCAGTGGGAGGAATAGTGCACTATTATTGGCATCAGTTTGAGTGTCTCATCATTGGTGTCAGAGGGAAGAATAGTGCCCCTATCATTGGTGTCAGTTTGAGTGTCTCATCATTGGTGTCAGTGGGAGGAATAGTGCACTATTGTTGGTGTCAGTTTGAGTGCCTCATCATTGGTGTCAGTGGGAGGAATAGTGCCCTATTGTTGGTGTCAGTTTGAGTGCCTTATCATTGGTTTCAGTGGGAGGAATAGTGGCCCTATAGTTGGTGTCAGTTTGCGTGCCTCATCATTGGTGTCAGTGGGAGGAATAGTGCCCTATTATTGGCATCAGTTTGAGTGTCTCATCATTGGTGTCAGTGGGAGGAATAGTGCCCTATCGTTGGTGTCAGTTTGAGTGCCTCATCCTTGGTGTCAGTTTGAGTGCCTCATCCTTGGTGTCAGGGGAGGAATAGTGCCCTATTATTGGCATCAGTTTGAGTGTCTCATCATTGGTGTCAGTGGGAGGAATAGTGCACTATTGTTGGTGTCAGTTGAGTGTCTCATCATTGGTGTCAGTGGGAAGAATAGTGCCCCTATCATTGGTGTCAGTTTGAGTGCCTCATCATTGGTGTCAGTGGGAGGAATAGTGCACTATTGTTGGTGTCAGTTTGAGTGCCTCATCATTGGTGTCAGTGGGAGGAATAGTGCCCTATTATTGGCATCAGTTTGAGTGTCTCATCATTGGTGTCAGAGGGAAGAATAGTGCCCCTATCATTGGTGTCAGTTTGAGTGTCTCATCATTGGTGTCAGTGGGAGGAATAGTGCACTATTGTTGGTGTCAGTTTGAGTGCCTCATCATTGGTGTCAGTGGGAGGAATAGTGCCCTATCGTTGGTGTCAGTTTGAGTGCCTTATCATTGGTGTCAGTGGGAGGAATAGTGCCCTATCGTTGGTGTCAGTTTGAGTGCCTCATCCTTGGTGTCAGTTTGAGTGCCTCATCCTTGGTGTCAGGGGAGGAATAGTGCCCTATTATTGGCATCAGTTTGAGTGTCTCATCATTGGTGTCAGTGGGAGGAATAGTGCACTATTGTTGGTGTCATTTGAGTGTCTCATCATTGGTGTCAGGGGGAAGAATAGTGCCCCTATCATTGGTGTCAGTTTGAGTGCCTCATCATTGGTGTCAGTGGGAGGAATAGTGCACTATTGTTGGTGTCAGTTTGAGTGCCTCATCATTGGTGTCAGTGGGAGGAATAGTGCACTATTGTTGGTGTCAGTTTGAGTGCCTTATCATTGGTGTCAGTGGGAGGAATAGTGGCCCTATCGTTGGTATCAGTTTGAGTACCTTATCATTGGTGTCAGTGGGAGGAATAGTGGCCCTATCGTTGGTATCAGTTTGAGTGTCTCATCATTGGTGTCAGTGGGAGGAATAGTGCCCCTATCATTGGTATCAGTTTGAGTGTCTCATCATTGGTGTCAGTGGGAGGAATAGTGCCCTATTGTTGGTGTCAGTTTGAGTGCCTTATCATTGGTGTCAGTGGGAGGAATAGTGTCCTGTTGTTGATGTCAGTGGACCCCATTGCTGATGTCAGTAGCAGGAATTATGCCCCATTGTTGGTGTTAGTGGGAGGAATAGTGTCTTGTATCAGTGGGAGGAAAAGTGCCTCAAGGGCCCGATAAAGGCAAGCAAAGGGCCACAGTTTGGAGAACACTGCACTAAATGGTGCTGAGGCTCATACTTATATCCTATGATAGTGCCATCTAGTGGCCATAATGCAGTATTTTCTGCATTCACACATTCATATTGCAGAGAATATAGATGGAGATCATTTGATTTTTCCCCATTAACACAAAATGAAATTACATGCAAAGTCAATGGAGAAACAGTTATGCACATTTTGTAGAAATACCCCCTTAAGTTATCTCCTAACATGCTTCAAATTCTGAATGTGGATTTGAACTTTTACAGACTTGCCATAAATGCCCCATAAATATAAGTAAGCTTTTACTAGGTTACCATCAGTGTGCTTCATTGTTAAGCCATTACATTTCCACATTTAAGTCGAGTCACACTGTCTCTTCATTGTGATGCATTCATATCACCGTCCACCTGTGTAACCCCACACAATACGGGTGAGATACTGCACAAGCGTTTCCTTGAACAGCAATTGTTCTGCTCATTGCCAATCAAGGCTTATAAAATAGAAAAGTGTGTTCAACTCAGAGATACAATTGCTGACAGCTTTAATAGTGATTCACCACAAGCCGGGCTTAGAAGACGATGTAATGGGATTTTATGTTCTATAGAATTGCTGCTGAATATCTCTACATATATCCTTTATTTCACATTCTACAGGGAAGAAAAATTAATTGTCTGTGAAGAACCGACAAAGTATTCAAATCCCAGTTCCATTCTTTCTGGCGATCGCCTCTGGGCAAATCGCTTTTTCCTTCTGATGTCTGTATTCGGTGTGCATGAATATTCACATACAGCTATATAAAGGACAGCCTGCACTTACTAAAACGAGGAACACTATTATTCTCTGTTTGGCTGTTATTATTAATTATGCGCCGAATATTAATATTAAAGTAGATATAAAGTCTCCTGCCAGATACAAAAATCTGTGACCCTCCAGCAACTTAAAGTGGTTATAAACCTCAGACATGAAATATGAACACAGCATATCCCTCTATAGCACGGGTGTCAAACTGGCGGCCCTCCAGCTGTTGCCAAACTACAAGTCCCATGAGGCATTGCAAGATCAACAGTTACAAGCATGACTCCCAAAGGTAGAGGCATGGTGGGCCTTGTAGTTTCGCAAGAGCTGGAGGGCTGCCAGTTTAACACCCCTGCTCTATAGTGTGTACTTGTCTCATTTAGGAGCACTAAGTGTCATTTCTGTCTGCTGCTTCATTCCTCTGCTATCAGCATGAATAAATTCTGAAACAAAAAAAAAATGGTGATGTGGAGAGATCTCCAGCAGATTGACAACCTCAGCTCTGTTCCTGCAAGCTGTGTGAAAGGGGGGGGGGGTGTCCCTTCCCTCCAATCAGCTCTCAGACCTCTCCTCACTTCAGCTCTCCACCCCCCTTTTTCTGAATGCTCAGACAGGTTGATACATTTTGCACTTTGAATGGATGTAGAAAAGAGAATACAGCAGATAAACAGGTACAACGTATACCGGTTTTGTTCCATCTCTGTGTATCACCTGAGGCCAGTCACTTCACTTGGTATACATAAGGGTTTACAGCCACTTTAAAGAAATATTCCAGTTCTGGTAATTTTTGCATGGTGACATTGGTCCAGTTTGGAGCAAATTAACTTTACATATACCATACATGCCTGTGGGATCCCTCTAGAACAGGGGTGTCAAACTGGTGGTCCTCCAGCTGTTGCAAAACTACAAGTCCCATCATGCCCCAGCTTTTGGGAGTCATTCTTGTAACTGCCAATCTTGCAATGCCTCATGGGACTTGTAGTTTGGCAACAGCTGGAGGGCTGCCAGTTGGACACCTGTGCTCTAGAAGCTGGAAACCATTGTAGTAAGACACTGCTACTCTAGTGATCTCCAATAGCTTCCAGGAGATCAGCTTGCTGCGACAGAACGCCAGTTCCCTTTCTCAGTTGGGGGCTCTGGTTAGTAATGACCGATGTAATAAGATGGGTACGGTGGAAGTAGAGGTTGAATGACAACTCATAGGGCCCCCGGGCAATAGGGGATCATGGGGCCCCTGTGTCCTTGTCCAAACTTAAAAAAGCCTATGAAAAAGGTACCAGGGGCATCTCATGAGACCCCCTACTGATCCTGGTCCTTCGGGCAGTGCCCAAGTTTTCAAATGGTCAGTCCGCCCCTGGGTGGAAGGGATCTTTTTCCTCCTGGGTTGTTTCTGGTCTTGGTTTACCAGGCCTGTCCCTGGTTGAAGGCAGGACTTTCCCTAAATAGTATCTATAACAGAATTGCAGCGCTAGAAATAATGGTAATAGCAATATAAAGTGATAAGTGACAAAAGCGCTAATAAGGAGCGCAATAAAGTGATAATAGTGCGTCGTCCTATATGTACGAAAATTTTAGTGACATAAACGCACAACATAAACGTATAATAGTCCACAAAATTCTTCCTTAGAGAACGTGCTAATATCATCCAGTGTGTGCTGGTATTAGTTGCTCCTTACAAGATTTCAACAAATAAGGTGCTCGTGACTCCTTGTGGATAGGAAAAAAATGAGGTGTGCTTGCACTCACCGGATGCACACTCAAAATGTGTATGTAAATGGTATTCTGTAGGGCACTAGTGGTCAGCTAGGAACCGATGGGGATAAGGCACTCCTCAGGTACTTGTTACACCCTGAAACGGACTCCAGACCTCTCTTTGGGACCCTCACAGTGAAAAGGACAGCTCCTCGGTAATAACTCCACCTGGCTTCACAGCATCTTAGCAATACCGGATATCCACCTTATAGTAGCTCCAAGAATAAGCCACCAGAAAAAAAGCTAATATTGTGTGTTATTTTTATTTTGGCCAATGGTAAAGCATATACAACAGCTCAGTCCAATAGGCATATTAGTAAAAGTGGTAAGCCAGCAACATATAAATATATGCTAAAATCACTAAAGATTCCTGCTGGGAAATACGTTCTGAAGAAATAGCCAAAAATCACTATATAGTGTAAAGATGGCTGCCAGCCCTGCACATGGATCTGGCAGCGTGTGACGTCAGCACGGCAAGCTCCTCCCTGACACGTTTCGTGCACCAGCAGGTTGTCAAAGATGTGCTTTTTGCTGTTGTGCAAATAGTATGCCTTTCTGGTAGGGATGTGGCTGCATTTTTGTGGCCAGGGGCTGGGCTGAAAAGAGCCCATGGTGTTGTGCCCCTGGAGTGTCAGTCCAGAGGTGCAAGAAAAAATCACTTTGGGGCAACTTACTGTGTTTTTTGTATAAAAGGTCCAGCCGGTGAGAAGTTCAGATACGTTTTTTTGCCCATTGGAGGAGTCGGGTTTCTTCTGGTGGATCGTTTGTTCTGTTCCCGGTTATCAAGAGGTTTTCTTCCTGCCCAGCTCTGCACCACCCGGGGATCTTCTCTGACCAAGGGAACACCAATTATACTCTGATGATTACCCCATGAGCCTTATGATCTCTACATTGCACTTTTAATGTGCACATCTGGTTAGTGTGCACTTTTACTCCAAGTCACCTTTGCTGGGACTACTTTTATTCACATTTAATTATTGTGTTTCTTATGTATGACAACTTTATATATTTTTAGCGCTGCACTTTTATATATAACTTCTTGTGAGGATTTTTGTTGGTTATCCTGTGTGCCTAGCTGCTTGAATTTTTTTAAAAAAGTGCTCACTTATTTCTTTACTTTATGTGTTTTTTGTATGACACCATGGTACCACCTGGCTTCTGGGCTGGGCTGGGCCTTTTGGCTGAGACCTGAGGAATATTATACCAGCTGGCAGGCCAGCCTTTTTTTTTTACTTTGGCTCCTTCAAGCATTATTTATTTTTGCAAAGTTTGTAGCACTTACTCACACCTGATTAGTAGGGTGTAGGTCCTCAAATTTGGGGTCTCCCTAGTACTTGGTTGGACCTTACTTTGGCAGGTCCTCTAAAGAATGGGGTCAACCGGGTGGTTGATGAGTACAATCCCTGTCAGAAGTCTTGCACCCCAGGGTATCAGAGACAGAGTCCTCTCTCTTCACACCATGTGATGCACCCTGTGCACTTTTTTATGTGCTTCACTTTTGTGTGCTCACCTTTTTATTGCACCGGGTGTTTAGCTTTATGTGTGTGCACTGCACTGCGGAACTAAAAAAAAAAAAGAAAAAAGGGAGGTTGGGCACTTGGCATGAGCCCCATTCAGATAATGCCTTCCATTTTCTCAATGAATGCAAAGAGTTCTCTGATTGGATGAGGTGGAGAGACTGGGTGGTGATGTCACGCTCTTTGCCTCCTCCAATCACAAAATGCTTTACATTTTTAGAAAAAATAGACAAGGTAACAGAGAGCAGCACTCATGACAGGAAACACACCTTGAATTCAAATGCAGGTGCTCATGCTCTGTATTGCCCACCCAACACTGGATACAATGCACAAAAATAGGAAGAGCCGGCAACCCCTGAAATCCATATGAAGACTTTATTGATTACATAGTCACTATGCTGTGATCAAGGGTGCTTGCCAAAATGCGTCAGCATGCTTTTATTTCACTCCTATGTAATCAATAAAGTCTTCATATAGATTTAGGGGGTTGCCAGCTCTTCCTAGTTTTGTGTATTCTTTAAAAAAATTCAAGGCATTCTCTGAATGCGGCTCATGCCAAGAGAGCGACCTTCTGTGTTCACAATGCATTCACCATGGGACCCAGAAACAAGTGATGATCACTGGAGCAGGGGCAGACTGACCATTTGGAAACTCGGGCACTGCCCAAGGGCCCGGGGTCAGTAGGGGGCCCCATGAGATGCCCCTGGTACCTTGTTCATAGGCTTTTTTGAGTTTGGGCAAGGACACAGGGGCCCCATGATCCCCTATTGCCCGGGGGCCCCATGAGTTGTCAGTCCGCCCCTGCACTGGATTATCAGTGTAGTAGCAGTGCCTTTTACAGTGGTTTCCAGCTTCCAGAGGGAGAAATTGTATTGAAATAGGAAAAACTACAGCAACTGCTTTTGAGGCAATTTCGATCCCGACTCCTTTCTGTCAAATGAAAATCATCATTGCATTTCATACATGAATTGACAGTTAAATAACTATCAAATTGCCATCAAAAACAAAGCACTCCAAGTGTGGCTGATATTTCAAGAGTGCAGTATTTTGGGAAACTTTTCAACTTTCTGAGATGAGAAAGAAGGACACATTGGGGGTTATTTACTAAAGCTGGAGCGTGCAAATTAAGGCACACTTCTGCATGGAAACTAATGCAGGCCATAGATGGGTCAAAAATCGGCCGATTTTTCGGCAGAAAATAAAATCGGCCGATTTTCGGATCATTAGTGGGCTATTTGTTTGGCCGTTTTTCGGTATTTTGGCAGATTTTTTTATCGGTAAAGTTGGAAAAAAAAATCGGCCGATTTTGCCGATCGGACGATTTTCGCGGCAATGATGGGCAAATCGGCCGATTTTTTACCGATAAAAAATCTGCGCATGAGCAGTGACCTGCAAGAGGAAGACAAAAAGAAGAGGAAGAAGAGGATGATGAAGAAGAAGAAGAAGAGGATGAAGAAGAAGAAGAAGAAGAAGAAGAGGATGATGATGAAGAAGAAGAAGAAGAAGAAGATGATGAAGAAGAAGAAGAAGAAGAGGATGATGAGGATGATGATGAAGAAGAAGATGGAGGATGATGATGATGAAGAAGATGATGATGAAGAAGAAGAAGAGGATGATGATGATGAAGAAGAAGACGACAAAGATGAGGAGGATGATGAAGAAGAAGAGGATGATGAAGAAGAGGATGATGAAGAAGAGGATGATGAAGAAGAGGATGATGAAGAAGAAGAAGAAGAGGATGATGATGATGAAGAAGAAGGAGGATGATGGAGGAGGAGGAGGAGGAGGAGGAGGAGGAGGAGGAAAAATAAGAGGAATTCCAGTACGGCAAAAAGTGTCCCTGCAGAGAGCTCTGTTATTTCTTTGACAGTTCTTTGACATTTATAGCGGTTGCAACATTGTATCTATTTGTTTCCGAATAAAAACATCTGTATCCTAAATGGAAACAAATAGATACATTGTTGCAACCGCTATAAATGTCAAAGAACTGTCAAAGAAATAACAGAGCTCTCTGCAGGGATACTTTTTGCCGGCTGTAGACGGGATGAAAATCGGCCGATTTTTTTTTTTACCATTGCTGGTAACGTCGGCCGCTTGAACGACCGATTTTTCATTTTTTAAAAGAAAAATAGGCTGTTTTTCTCCCCGTCTATGGCCTGCATAATCAGCTTTCAGGTTTTATTGCCAAAGCTTAATTGAACAAGCTGCGGTTAGAAGCTGATTGGCTGCTATCCACAGCTGCACCAGATTGTGAGTGAACCAGCTTTAGTAAATCTACCCCATTCCACCACAAACTAAGTGGGCAATGGATACACTCCATCCACGCCCCAAGTTACAAGAGCCATAAAGAGTTAGAAAATGTAAAATATAATTGATTAAATTAAAAAGTGCTCCTTGGCTTTTTAAAATAACAAATTAAATCATATAAAGGCTGGTTTAGTGTTCTGTTAAAACACATTTGATAGATGAATAGTCCAATCATATCTAAACACACAAACAAAAATGTAATATATTGCAGCTTGCCAGTCCGTTGATGTTGTGGCTGCATTCATTTTCTTTTTTCAGATATTTTTCTTTTTACCTGGTGATCCTGCCAGTAACACATTTCCTGTCCTAGGGTGACAACACTCAGTAAACTGTATCTATGGTGGAGCGATGTTGCCACCCAGATTGCTTTCCTGATTTGAGCTACTGTACAAATACCTCCCTCTCTTTTAATTTCCATTACACAACGGTAGTCTATAGGAAATAGCTCAGAAGGAAGATAACATTGTTTATTCTTTTAGTTTAATACAGGGCTCAGCATTTCTGGAAAGATGAACAGGTATTTCCTGTACTTGCTGAAAATGTTCTTAATAAGAAAGAAATAAGAAAACTAATTCAACCACCACATCTAAGGTAAGCTGCAATACTGTATGTTACATTCTATATGTAGATAAATTATATTTTGTAAAATTATATATATATACACTATATTGCCAAAGGTATTGGGCCAGCCCTCCAAATCATTGGATCCAGTCACCTCCATGGCCACAGGTGTAATAAATCATCACCTAGGCATGCAGACTGCTTCTACAAACATTTTTGAAAGAATGGGTCGCTCTCAGGATCTCATTGAATTCAAGCGTGGTACCATGATAGGTTGCCGTCTGTGCAATAAGTCCATCCGTGACATTTCCTTGTTACTAAATATGCCACGTAAAATGACAGAGCGGGTCCAGAGCATGCTTAAGCGCACAGTGCGCAGAAGTCACAAACTGTCTGCAGAGTCAGTAGCTAAGACCAACCTCCAAACTTCATGTGGCCTTCAGATTAGCAACAGTGCGTAGAGAGCTTTATGGAATGGATTTCCATGGCCGAGCAGCTGCATCCAAGCCTTACATCACCAAGTGCAATGCAGTGGTGTAAAGCACACCGCCACTGGACGCTAGAGCAGTGGAGACATGTTCTCTGGAGTGACGAATCACGCTTCTCTGTCTGGCAATCCGATGGACATGTCTGGGTTTGGTGGTTTCCAGGAGAACGGTACTTGCCTGACTGCATTGTGCCAAGTGTAAAGTTTGGTGGAGGAGGGATTATGGTGTGGGGTTGTTTTTCAGGGGTTGGGCTTGGCCCCCTAGTTCTAGTGAAGGGAACTCTTAAGGCATCAGCATACCAAGACATTTTGGACAATTTCATGCTCCCAACTTTGTGAGAACAGTTTGGGGATGGTCCCTTCCTGTTCCAACATGACTGCGCACCAGTGCACAGAGCAAGGTCCATAAAGACATGGATGAGCGAGTTTGGGGTGGAGGAACTTGACTGGCCTGCACAGAGTCCTGACCTCAACCCCATAGAACACCTTTGGGATGAATTAGAGTGGAGACTGCTAGCCAGGCCTTCTCCCCCGACATCAGTGCCTGACCTCACAAATGCGCTTCTGGAAGAATGGTCAAACCTTCCCATAGACACCCTCCTAAACCTTGTGGACGGCCTTCCCAGAAGAGTTGAAGCTGTTATAACTGCAAAGGGCGGGCCAACTCAATATTGAACCCTACGGACTAAGACTGGGATGCCATTAAAGGTCATGTGCGTGTAAAGGCAGGCCGACCAATACTTTTGGCAATATAGTGTATATATATAATCAAAAATAAGGGCAATGGAAAGGGAAAGAGAGCCAGAGGGAGAGAAACAGTTCCTATGATTTGGATATTTGCTCCCTCAAGTGGTTCTGATAATAAAGACAGCTGACTACCAACAGTTCCGATAGGTAGGTGGCCTTGATTTGTTGTGTTATTTTGGTGATTGAACCAAATTACCAAATCATCGTTGGTTAACAATGCTTGAAATTGGCAAAAAATGTGCAAACCTTAGAATCAGTGGCCAGAAATGAACGCCCATGCTTATACTAGAGCAGTTACCTTGTACTGTACATGAAGATATAGCAATAGGCTTTGATTTAGGCTGCTTTGACACTACTCTGCTGCAAAAACGTGGTAAAATAAATATGCATTTTTGCTGTGTATCAGATGCGTTCTGCACCTGTCAAATAAAGGACAAATGATTCTATAAAAAGCATCTGCAGATACATTTTTGATGAGTTTTCTATTCATTTCAATAGCAAGGTGCATTTTTGGTGCGTTTCTTTTACTGCACCAAAAATGCAGCAAGCAGGACTTTTAAAAACATTAATGACCGGTCTGAGAAGCTCCATAGGATTTAATGTTTATGCATTTTTCTTCCTTTCTTAGGCACTGAAGAAAAACTGATCAGTGTGAAAAGTCCTTTAGGCAACACTTGGTTATACCATCAGGAAGCATTCAATGGCCTGCTATGGGGGCAGGGAACTACACCTTGTCTGCTTTCTGAAGCACATTGCTCTGCTGCCACCTAGTGGTTAAACTGCAATCTGCACTTATTACAGCTTGGTCTGGTATGTCAGTAAATTGAAGCTTACTTACTGCTTATTGAATGAAAGTCATAAGGCTCAATTCACAAAGCTAACACACCAGGATAAAGATCCTTGTTTGTTTAACTGCTTCCCGCCCGGCCTATGACCAGATGGCAGCCAGCAAAACACCTTGTCCCTCTGGGTGGATGCCATATGGCGTCCTTTCAGGCATGCGCAGTTTGCATGCCCGAAGAGCCGCGCAGGAGTGCGATCTGTCACCGGCCGTGTACCTCGGACACGGCCAATGACAGATCTGAGTACCGGCCCCCTTGCCGGTACCATGTGACCTGCTGTGACCAATCACGGCAGGTCACATGACAGTTGTATGCAATGGATGGCTTCCTGTCATACCATCCATTGTATACAAGTGTGGCTAGCTGTGATTGGTCACAGTGATCACATGCACAAGCTGGGCCGATCACAACCCAGCTGTGTCATGTGATTAGCTGTGGCCAAATCACAGTTAAGAAAAAAAAAAATCCTGAATGAATCGATTTCATTCAGGTAAATGCTTGCTTATAGCAAAGTAATTATTTGCTATAAGCAAATTGTGTAAAAAAAAATAAAAATAAATAAAGATCACTTCTCCAAAGTAGTACAATGTTACTATGGTAACATTATACTACTTTGGTCATGGTGAAATATGAACAAGAATCTTAAAAAAAGAGAAAAAAATGGTCACTGGTCACTGCCATGCCAGTTATATGATGACACTGTACTGCACTGGTGACAGTATGTAGAAAAAAAAATAGTGAAAATAATTTTTTTTTATTTCTTCATTTCCGAAACATTATGACAAAAAAATTACAACTTCAAAAAACTCGCCATGCCTGTTATGAAATACATTGGACTACTTTGCAAAAAGGGGTCATTTGGAGGATATCTGTACTGTTCTGACCAGGGGCGGACTGACAACTCATGGGGCCCCTGGGCAATAGGGGATCATGGGGCCCCTGTGTTCTTGCCCAAACTCAAAAAAGCCTTTGAAAAAAGGTATCAGGGGCATCTCATGGGGCCCCCTACTGACCCTGGGCCCTCGGGCAGTGCCTGAGTTTCCAAATGGTCAGTCCGCCCCTGGTTCTGACATTCTTGGACCTCAAGAAATGAGATTGGCTGTCAGTACTTGAGGATTGATCAATATTCAGATCTATACCATAGTTTGTGAACTCTATAACTTTCCTACAAACTAAATAATAAATACTAATTTGGGTTATTTTCACCAAAGACATTTATGAAGAACAATTATTTATTTGCAAACTTTTATAACAGAAACAAAGAAAAACGTGGGTTTTTTTTCAAAATTTTTTTTTTGTTAATTTAGCAAAAAATAAAAACCCCAGCGGTGATTAAATACCACCAAAAGAAAGCTCTAGTTGTATGAAGAACATGATAACATTTTACTTTGGGTACAGTGTGACCGCGCAATTATCATTCAAAGTGTGAGAGCGCTGAAACCTGAAAAATGGCCTGGGCAGGAAGGGGGTAAAAGTGCCCGGTATGGAAATGGTTAATAAAAGTGAGTTTTTTTCGGACGATCCAAAAAACACCCATCCCAACTCTGCTTTGTGTGGCTGCTATAGCACCAATCTCATAAAAATATCAGGAGTATAAAAAATGACCTATAAGTTGTCCTCTTTAAGTAAAGTAAATAAGAACCTTTGCTAAGTGGAAGAGTGGGTTTGATAATACATTTGGCAGTGCCTCCACCCAATAAAAAATAAAACTCTGCGCTAGTTCTTAATACACTGCTCAAAAAAATGAAAGGAACACTTTTTAATCAGAATCTAGCATCAAGTCAATTAAACTCCTGGGATATTGATCTGGTCAGGTAACTAGCAGAGGGGGTTGTTAATCAATTTCAGCTGCTTTGGTGTTAATGAAATTAATAACAGGTGCAGTAGATGGGCAACAATGAGATGACCTCCAAAACAGGAACGGCTTTACAGGTGGAGGCTACTGACATTTTTTTCCCTACTGATCTTTTCTGACTGTTTTTCACTAGTTTTGCATTTGGCTAGGGTCAGTGTCGCTACTGGTAGCATGAGGGAGGCGATACCTGAACCCTATAGAGGTTGCACAGGCAGCCCAACTCCTCCAGGATGGCACATCAATACATGCCATTGCCAGAAGTAGAGATGAGCGAATTATTCAAAAATTCGATTCGGCTGATTCGCTGAATTTGCGGGAGAAATTCGATTCGATGCGAATTTATTCGCTGCGAATTTAACTTATTAAAAGGGTTTCTAGGCTTCAGAGAGCCTTTATATTAGTGCAGAACACTGTACCTTTAATTTAAATGCCCTTGGAGTCTGCTGGGGAAGAGAAATAATACTGTCAGTCAGTATGACACGCAGATGAGTGCCGTCGATCTTAGAATCACCGCACACTTCACTCATTTGGGCAGTCACGGGGCACGAAGAAGAAGAAGAAGAAGTAGAAGAAGAAGAAGAAGAATGAAAAGAAGAAGAAGAAGAATGAAAAGAAGAAGAATGAAAAGAAGAATGAAAAGAAGAAGAAGAAGAATGAAAAGAAGAATGAGAAGAATGAAAAGAAGAATGAGAAGAATGAAAAGAAGAATGAAAAGAATGAAAAGAAGAATGAAAAGAAGAAGAAGAATGAAAAGAAGAAGAAGAAGAATGAAAACAAGAAGAAGAATGAAAAGAAGCAGAAGAAGAATGAAAAGAAGAAGAAGAATGAAAAGAAGAATGAGAAGAAGAATGAAAAGAAGAATGAAAAGAAGAATGAGAAGAAGAATGAAAAGAAGAATGAGAAGAATGAAAAGAAGAATGAAAAGAAGAATGAAAAGAAGAAGAAGAAGAATGAAAAGAAGAATGAAAAGAAGAAGAAGAAGAATGAAAAGAAGAAGAAGAAGAATGAAAAGAAGAATGAAAAGAAGAAGACTGAAAAGAAGAAGAAGAATGAAAAGAAGAATGAAAAGAAGAAGAATGAAAAGAATGAGAAGAAGAATGAAAAGAAGAATGAAAAGAAGAATGAAAAGAAGAATGAAAAGAAGAATGAAAAGAAGAATGAAAAGAAGAAGAAGAAGAATGAAAAGAAGAAGAAGAAGAATGAAAAGAAGAATGAAAAGAAGAATGAAAAGAAGAAGACTGAAAAGAAGAAGAAGAATGAAAAGAAGAATGAAAAGAAGAAGAATGAAAAGAAGAAGAAGAAGAATGAAAAGAAGAAGAAGAAGAATGAAAAGAAGAAGAGGAAGAATGAAAAGAAGAATGAGAAGAATGAAAAGAAGAATGAAAAGAAGAAGAATGAAAAGAAGAATGAAAAGAAGAATGAAAAGAAGAATGAAAAGAAGAATGAAAAGAAGAATGAGAAGAATGAAAAGAAGAAGAAGAAGAATGAAAAGAAGAATGAAAAGAAGAATGAGAAGAATGAAAAGAAGAATGAAAAGAAGAAGAATGAAAAGAAGAAGAAGAAGAATGAAAAGAAGAAGAATGAAAAGAAGAAGAATGAAAAGAAGAAGAATGAAAAGAAGAATGAAAAGAAGAAGAAGAAGAATGAAAAGAAGAAGAAGAAGAATGAAAAGAAGAATGAGAAGAAGAATGAAAAGAAGAAGAAGAAGAATGAAAAGAAGAAGAAGAATGAAAAGAAGAATGAGAAGAAGAATGAAAAGAAGAATGAGAAGAATGAAAAGAAGAATGAAAAGAAGAAGAAGAAGAATGAAAAGAAGAAGAAGAAGAATGAAAAGAAGAATGAAAAGAAGAAGAAGAAGAATGAAAAGAAGAAGAAGAAGAATGAAAAGAAGAATGAAAAGAAGAAGAAGAAGAATGAAAAGAAGAAGAAGAAGAATGAAAAGAAGAATGAAAAGAAGAATGAGAAGAATGAAAAGAAGAATGAAAAGAAGAAGAATGAAAAGAAGAAGAAGAAGAATGAAAAGAATGAAAAGAAGAATGAAAAGAAGAAGAAGAAGAATGAAAAGAAGAAGAAGAAGAATGAAAAGAAGAAGAAGAAGAATGAAAAGAAGAATGAAAAGAATGAAAAGAAGAATGAAAAGAAGAAGAATGAAAAGAAGAAGAAGAAGAAGAATGAAAAGAAGAATGAAAAGAAGAATGAGAAGAATGAAAAGAAGAAGAAGAAGAATGAAAAGAAGAAGAATGAAAAGAAGAATGAAAAGAAGAAGAAGAAAAATGAAAAGAAGAATGAAAAGAAGAAGAAGAAGAATGAAAAGAAGAATGAAAAGAAGAAGAAGAAGAATGAAAAGAAGAAGAATGAAAAGAAGAATGAAAAGAAGAAGAAGAAAAATGAAAAGAAGAATGAAAAGAAGAAGAAGAAGAATGAAAAGAAGAATGAAAAGAAGAATGAAAAGAAGAATGAAAAGAAGAAGAAGAAGAATGAGAAGAAGAATGAGAAGAAGAATGAAAAGAAGAATGAAAAGAAGAATGAGAAGAAGAATGAAAAGAAGAATGAGAAGAAGAATGAAAAGAAGAATGAGAAGAAGAATGAAAAGAAGAATGAGAAGAAGAAGAATGAAAAGAAGAATGAGAAGAAGAAGAATGAAAAGAAGAAGAATGAAAAGAAGAAGAATGAAAAGAAGAATGAAAAGAAGAAGAATGAAAAGAAGAAGAATGAAAAGAAGAAGAATGAAAAGAAGAAGAATGAAAAGAAGAAGAATGAAAAGAAGAATGAAAAGAAGAAGAAGAATAATGAGAAGAAGAATGAGAAGAAGAATGAAAAGAAGAATGAAAAGAAGAATGAAAAGAAGAATGAAAAGAAGAATGAAAAGAAGAATGAAAAGAAGAATGAGAAGAAGAATGAGAAGAAGAATGAAAAGAAGAATGAGAAGAAGAATGAAAAGAAGAATGAGAAGAAGAATGAAAAGAAGAATGAGAAGAAGAAGAAGAATGAAAAGAAGAAGAATTCCAGTACAGCAAAAAGTGTATCTGCAGAGAGCTCCGCTATTTCTGACAGTTCTCTGACAGTTCCTTCACATTTACAGCGGTTGAAACATTGTATCTATTTGTTTCCGAATAAAAACATCTGTATCCTAAATGGAAACAGATACAATGTTTCAACCGCTGTAAATGTGAAGGAACTGTCAGAGAACTGTCAGAAATAGCGGAGCTCTCTGCAGGGACACTTTTTGCCGGCTGTAGAAGGGATGAAAATCGGCCGATCGGGAAAAATTTGATTCGCGCATCCGAAGTTTGCTAATATTCGGATTCGGTGCGAATCAAATTTTTCCTAATATTCGAAACGAATTCCACTTCGTCAAGATTCGCTCATCTCTAGCCAGAAGGTTTGCTGTGTCTCCCAGCACAGTCTCAAGAGCATGGAGGAGATTCCAGGAGACAGGCAGTTACTCTAGGAGAGCTGGACAGGGTCGTAGAAGGTCCTTAACCCATCAGTAGGATCGGTATCTGCTCCTTTGTGCAAGGAGAAACAGGATGAGCACTGCCAGAGCCCTACAAAATGACCTCCAGCAGGCCACTGGTGTGAATGTTTCTGACCAAACAATCCGAAACAGACTTCATGAAGATGGCCTGAGGGACCAGAGTCCTCTAGTGGGCCTTGTGCTCACTGCTCACATTGTGTGGGTTTATTCTAGTGTTGTCACAATCAGCAAGCTGGTGCAAAGAAATGACATGCAGTCCAATTAGTTGTTAAAATTAAACCATCAAATTATACCAGAGAACATAGTCACCTGCTCATTGCTCTAGGTTTACTTTCAGGCCTTGTTGTATTCATTGGTGTAACAATTGCCATGAATGGTGAAGTGGTGAGTAGCCATACTGATATCAATGTAAAAGAGGAGCCTTCCAACACTAAACAATAATGTCAGGAAGCCACTTTTAACTACTAAACACCAATATAAAGGAGGCACTTCCATTGACTCCAACAGAAATGGGCACTTCTAATGAATCCAACCTAAAGAGGGCACTTCTACTGAATCTAACCTAAAGGGGCACTCCTACTGAATCCAACCTAAAGGGGGCACTCATACTGAATCCAACCTAAAGAGGCACTCCTACTGAATCCAACCTAAAGAGGGCACTCCTACTGAATCCAACCTAAACAGGGCACTTCTACTGAATCCAACCTAAAGAGGGCACTTCTACTGAATCCAACCTAAAGGGGGCACTCCTACTGAATCTAACCTAAAGAGGGCACTCCTACTGAATCCAACCTAAAGGGGCACTCCTACTGAATCCAACCTAAAGGGGCACTCCTACTGAATCTAACCTAAAGGGGGCACTCCTACTGAATCTAACCTAAAGGGGGCACTCCTACTGAATCCAACCTAAAGGGGGCACTCCTACTGAATCTAACCTAAAGGGGGCACTCCTACTGAATTTAAACTAAAGAGGGCACTTCTACTGAATCCAACCTAGAGAGGGCACCCCTACTGAATCCAACCTTCAGAGGGCACTTCTACTGAATCCAACCTAAAGGGGGCACTTCTACTGAATCCAACCTAAAGGGGATACTTCTACTGAGTCTAACCTAAAGGGGGCACTCCTACTGAATCCAACCTAAAGGGGGCACTTCTGCTAATCCAGCCTAAAGGGGACACTCCTACTGAATTCAACCTAAAGAGGGCACTTCTACTGAATCCAACCTAAAGGGGGCACTCCTACTGAATCCAACCTAAAGGGGGCACTCCTACTGAATCCAACCTAAAGGGGGCACTCCTACTGAATTCAACCTAAAGAGGGCACTTCTACTGAATCCAACCTAAAGGGGGCACTCCTACGGAATCCAACTTAAAGGGGATACTTCTACTGAATCCAACTTAAAGGGGATAGTTCTACTGAATCTAATGTAAAGATGACACTTCTACTGAATCCAACAAAAAGGGGGCACTTCTGAATGTGAATGTAAATGGTCCGTTCCCTAGTACAGTCTCTCCCTTCTTGAACAACATAGCCCTTTTTTTCTGAGGGTGTCTAATTACTAGCTGTGCTGTTCCAGCTCCTTTGCCCCTCTTCTCACCTCCCTACATAACCTTTTATGCAGCTGCTTGGGGAGGAGCAAAGGACAATACTATAGAGTGTCACTTGCTTGACAGTTCTGAGTCTGCTGGGGCTGCTGACATCACATCCAAGATGGCGGCACCCAGCAGAAATCTCAGAGGTTTGGGAGATCTATACAAGGGGGGCTTTTACTAGTTAAATAACACGGATAAAATAAGTGAAATACACATATAATCTTATGGGAAGATGTTTGTTAAAATGAATGGTCTGGTGACTGGGTCTCTTTAATCTTGCATCTTTTGTTACATATAAGACTGGGTTTGTGTTTTACAAAGGGGGTCATTTTTCCAAAGTCCATATTGTTTAATACAAATCACAATTTAAAAAAATAAAAAAATTGGCCAGATTAATAATGAGTAATATTAAAATGTAGTGGTGAAATTTCTATCTTTTCAGCCTACATGAGAGACATGACTGACTGGCATGATATTTAAACTGTATATACACACCTGGTTCTCAGTGTCTCTGGAAATAATAATTCCAGTTTTATAATGTCATGAGTCTTAGACTGGATACAGTAAATAAATCCCCAATACCAGGAAGCTTAGTTATGTAGTCAGTGTAGGCTTGTATTTGTTCATGTTCCATGTATGCTAAATGTCATGTATACATTCTTCAAAGATGGCTCCATTCAGCACATGCACACAAGACTGAGATTACCCGTCGTACAGTTTTTCCCTCTGGATTCCATCTGGAATTAAATACCTGTGTAGAAGACTCGTATTGTACAAGACACAGAGCTCAGGGGTGCGTATTATGCAAGAATCAAGAATGCACAGGGCTCAGAATTCAGATATGGGTAACACAGGCCAGGGTATAACCAAAAATCACCTCACCCCCAATGCTCCCCCTACAGAGATTGCCCCCAACCACTTCAGTACAGGCTCTCCCCCCACCCCAAAACCTCCACCCCCCACCCAGTGCAGAGCTCCCTCTACCTCACCCTCTCTGCCTGTACAGAGATCCCTCCCCCCCAGTACAGTTCTCTCCCCCCACCTCCTCTTCCTCCCTAGTACAGAGCTCCACCTATAGTACAGATCTCTCCCCCCACTCATCTAAGAGTGCCAGGGAGATGTCCTTAGTGAGAACTGAGGGAGGATCAGTGAGGCTGGTGTGGTTCCACTCACCGAAGCCACCTGAAGAAAATACAGAAGCCATTAGAGGTAATGAGTGTTGCTGAAAACTTTCTCTACCGGCTTCTGTGTTTACCAGTGACAAGTTTAGAGCACCCTCCTAGATAGCTAGGGGAAGCTACATTATCACATACCTGGTGAAGACTGGAATGTTATGGAGGCCTCTCTTGCATCTCCTGCCAGGGGCGGACTGACCATTTGGAAACTCGGGCACTGTCCGAGGGCCCGGGTCAGTAGAAGGCCCCATGAGATGCCCCTGGTACCTTTTTCATAGGTTTTTTGAGTTTGTGCAAGGACACAGGGGCCCCCTGATCCCCTATTGCCCGGGGGCCCCATTAGTTGTTAGTCCAACCCTGCCTCCTGCCCAACACTCCTGAATGTGGAGACAGAGAGTGTGAGTGCAAAGAGTGGCACAAGTTCCGGAGTAGCTGGCTGGTGGTGTCCATTCTGTTGGTGGGTAGTCGCAGTCCTCAGAATGGAGCACAGGAGCAGCTTGGTGCCAGAGCCAATATGAAGCAGGACCAGGAGACAGGCAGCATACAGCAGTGAGCAGTGACCAGGCAGTGAGGAACCGAATCGTCAGGCAGAGAAAGTTCAGGAGGCAGGCCAAGGTCACTAACAGCTGAAACAGTAGGCAAAGGCAAGTCCAGTAAACAGGTCCAAGTCAGGGTAATCAAGGTGAACAGAGTCAAAGCAGGAGCTGAAGCAAATTCCAAAGGCAAGTCGGGTCATACACAGGTAAGCAGGTACAGCGGATCAGGTCACAAGAACACAGGAACAAGCTGAAGACCATTCAGCAACTGCTCATAATGACAGACCAGTTTAAATAGGCCATTGGATGCCAAGTGTTCATGCTAATTGGAATGCTCCTGAGCATGCACAAATGCACGCATGATGAACTGGAACAGCACATCTTTTGCCTCTTGACTCATAAAAATGAGCACATGAGCAATGCATACGAATATGAGCATAAGTCTTTACTGGTTCTCTGGTGCTAGAAATTCGGTTTCTCTTACATAGACACTAAATTGCTAGTCAGGGTAGCAGCCTGGTGTAACAGTCAGAGTGGGGTCAAATTGTGGTCAAAGCTGAAAGGTTCTGCAGACCAGTTCTCTGGGATTTCCCCCTGCCCTAGAGTTTTGGAGCTAATTCTAAAAGCAGTGGGAGGGAGCGTGGAGTGGCAGGTCTTCACTCTTGAGGGATCCTGACCAATTCCCAACAGGAAGCTTGGCATGGGGTTAGAACAGCCCTTAAGAGTGACAGAGCCTGCTCAGCAGCAGGAGAGGTCAGGTGGAAGATGAAGAAGTGGGGCTGGAGAGCAGGAGCCTGGGAGGAGACCCAGATTGGAGAGTGGCTCACCTATAGGCAGAGGATCTTGGAAGGAGAAAAGCTAGGGACTTCACTGGCTCCTAGTGAGGACCGCCTATGCAGCAGGGAAGGAGCGGCCCAGCAGAAGGCCTGAGAGCCGCCACCGACCCAACAGCAGCATAGGAGAAGGAATGAGTCAGCCTGCACCCCCTGGGCCAGTAAGGGGAAGGAGCACTCTAGTGGGAAACTGGATTAGCTGCTATCTGGGACTGTTTCACACTGTAGTGGCAGGCACTGGATCTTCTGCCCAGGGATTCACCCAGTACTGCTGGATGAGGAGAGGATTCATCTAGGATCTGGAGTGGTACACCAGGAGATGCTAGCTAGCTCTCCAGAAGAAAACTTTTGCAGTCTAAAAAGATTTGTACATAGTTCCAGGGAGATTGTCGTCAGTTGCCATTTCCTTTGGGCATCCCATACATCCCTTACCCTATCCAAGTTCAATTCCCCTAATAAAATAAAATAAAAAACAAGCTCAAAGACTGGTTGCTGTCTCCTGGATGCACATCTGTGTGGAAAATGCATGTTGCCGGCTGTGCAGGAGTATAGGGGAACCCAAATCTTCAGTGACTCCTAAGGGGCATAGTGCTACAAGTTAAAGAGAGCAGAGCAGTAGAGGTGGCTTTACAGAGTATCACCATGTTTCGGCCTCTGCCATATGATATCATGTTTTTTATGAAGTCACAGGAATGGAGCAATGTCAATTTTAATATTTTAGCACTTGCTCCAGGTTCTAATCACCGCTGGTCTGAGGTCTGTGAATTTTAAGGTCCTTATGGGGCTGTTAGCTACTTTTTCCTAGAACTGGGCCCTGGAGAAGATTGAGTGGCCTGGATGGTAAAATACTAACCAGATAATTACTCTGGTCCTCCACTAGGTGATAACACAGCTTATGCAGTCGCCAAACTGGACCAGTGTAACTATGTAAAATTGTCCATACCTGGAATTCTTCTTGAACAGCTCTCGGCAGGATTTCACTTGTTGCCTGGAGGTGCACTTTAAGTTCTGCTGCAAGTGTGCAATAAACAACTGTAACATTATAAAAGGGAGCCATTTTATTCCTTTGCCAATACCAGCAAACACCCCCAGGCTGGAAATTTACGGCTCTTGTGGTCTTTATAGGCAGCAGCACACAAATAACACTGCTGAGGATATATATGACTTAAGATTTTGGTTGTTTTATTGCGACAGTAAAGCGAGCGGCAAGCCAAAGGGATGAAATAATTATTTTTTATTGCTCCGCAGCTTAAACTGTAAAGCAAGAGAAGCAGTGAAGATTATTAACACCCGGGGTGAGAAACAGTAGAATTGGTATTCCTCTTGAAATGTGTATTGGTTTGTTAAAGAAAATGGAATTAAACAGCACCTCTGGCAAACAAGCCAAATAAAAACTCAGAAAGTCCTTTCAGTTTTCCTTTAATCTCAGCTTTATTTGGTTTGTTGCAGCCAGACTAAGCAGGCTTGTCACAGGGCATTTGTCCAGAACTTCAAAAACACGTCACTTGATTCTAAAATATGCAACCTTCCTCTCATGCCTCAATGTGTAAGGATACAACTTCATTGAGCTTGGAGTCAAGGCGCCTACAAGAAGGTGAAAGACCGGAATCATATGGTCCAGCAGTGCTCCTCTCATGTAACAGAAGTCATACTGGACATCAGATTTGTGTATATACTGTACACCAGGGGTAGGCAACCTTTCAGAGGCTGAGATCTACCTGGACAACATGGAGGAAATAAAAGAACCCCGGGGGAGGGGGGGTGCCTTTAAAAAAAAGAACAAACTCTCAAACCCTCAATAAAAACAGCATAAAGTCCTGTGCCCCCCATCCCCACCCACAATAGTGTCCTTTGCTCCACTTTACATTATCCCCCCACAGTAGTGTCTTCTGCCCCTCTGCCCTCCCCCACAGTAGTCCTCCCTCCCCTACGGGGGTGGTCTTTGCCTCCCCATAGCAGTGTCCTGCCCCCTTCACATCACCCCCCACTGTAGTGTCCTCTGTCCCCATAGCAGTGTCCTGTGCCCCCCTTCACATCACCCCCCACTGTAGTGTCCTCTGTCCCCCCATAACAGTGTTCTGTGCCCCCTTCACATCACCCCCGGCTGTAGTGTCCTCTGTCCCCCCATAACAGTGTCCTGTGCCCCCCTCCACATCACCTCCACTGTAGTGTCCTCTGTCCCGCCATAACAGTGTTCTGTGCCCCCCTTCACATCACCTCCACTGTAGTGTCCTCTGTCCCCCCATAACAGTGTCCTGTGCCCCCTTCACATCACCTCCACTGTAGTGTCCTCTGTCCCCCCATAACAGTGTTCTGTGCCCCCCTTCACATCACCTCCTCTGTAGTGTCCTCTGTCCCCTCATAACAGTGTTCTGTGCCCCCCAAAGCAGTGTCCTCTGCCCCCTGTACACCCCCCCATGTACTGTCCTCTGTCCCTCTGCCCTTCCCATAGCAGTGTCCACTGCCCCCCCAAAGCTGTGTTCTCTGTCCTCTTTACTGTGTAGTTTCCCCTGTCCCCCCCATAAACCCTCCACACACAAACACACATCAATGTGTAGGTAGCACTCTTCTACCTTACACTGGTGAAATGCAAAGCAGAGAGAGGGAGATATCACAGTGCTGGATGGAGGGCAGGACCAGGAGCTGCTGGGGTTAATTGTTCATGTTAACAAGCTGCTGTTTGGTTGCTAGGACCACCCGGCATCCTAGTAACCAATCACCTGCTGTTTAATGTGAAAAGTTAACTCTGACAGCTCCTGCCCTCAATCTATTACTATGCTGCCTCTTGATCTCTGCTGTGTAGTGAAGAGGAGATTGGAGGACGCGGGGGGGGGGAAGACGTGTTCAGAATCTACCCTTCAGCTTCCCACGATCAACGGGTTGATCACGATCGACAGTCTGCTGACCCCCACTGTACACCTTATAGTAGGGAGGGGAACCCTTCTCAAGGTAAGGAGAGCCTTCAGGTAGTTGGGGCGAGCTTGTGAGAAGGGGCACTCTGTTGTAGTGGACTGGTTGGTAATTCACTGAACCATTCTTACAGCAATACAAACATTTAGCCATATCCAGTACTCCCTAATTATATTCACATATCACATCAGTTACAATTCTAGGCAGAATATCCACGGGTATCAGGGTGTGCTCTGGAGGTATTTCCATTCATCTCCCTTCAAAGGCAACGTGGCAGTGTGTAACAGGGGCTTACAGCTTCTTGACCCCTTTCCTGCCCCTGAAGTGCATTATGGGGGTTCTGTTCTGTGACTGGAAGAAAAGTTTCTCCAACCTAGAGGAACAATGCTGGTTTTCTGGGCTACTTCCGAAAATGTTAGTTGTCTATCTATAACTGGCTTTAATACTTCTAAGTAACTGACCCAATACAAGCACACATCTAACGGAAGATGGAGGAAATATAGAACTCTCAGGGGAATTCAGTAAACCATTTCTGACACTATTCTGGTGGTAGGGCCCCTCTGGGTTGTGCCTTATTCAGGAATGCTTTTGTGACAGTTCCTTTCCAAGTTCCGACAAGGTCTGACAGATTCAGGTGGTTCTTGTTTTTGCCACTTTAAGAATTTGTTGCTATGTTTGCATCAGATTAAAAAATAACTACCACCAGTTCGCATATTGGACACTGGCATTAAATGAGACCAACTCTCAGGTGGTGTACAAAGAGACGTCAAACTTCAGAGTATATGTGCTGGGATGCTGTTATAAATATGATAGCTACTCTTAAAGGGCTTGTGGTTACTAGGGTGCCGGTGGCCATTAGCTTTTTAGCAACTGATGAAACATTCCCAGCCCCATTCAACTTTTGGCTGGGAGATTCCCCAACCCACAGCTGAAAGTAAACAAAGGGTGTGGGATGCTTGCTGACATAATCACTCAAATATGGCAATGGCCATATTTGGTTAGGGACAGGAATATCTGACTGGCAGCTGCATGGGGTTGCTATGATGCTGTCAACTGTGCAGAAACAACAGCCTCTTAGCAACCAATGGCGCTGTGCTATTGAAGCTAAATATGCACTAAGGACAGGAGTGTCTGCAGGATGGACATCTCAGTACCGATCCCCACCATGCCTTTCTGACAAGTGCATGAAATTGTGTCAGGCAAGTGTAAGGGGGCTTTTGATTGGCTGTGTTTTGGTGCCAAGAGGTAAAAGTCCCCACCCCGCTTCTCTTGATAGAACAACAACCCACCTGCTTGTAGCCCTCTACCTCTGCCATATTGTGTCCAACTCCATGCCTTAGGCCTTCCATGACATCCCCGGCCATTAGCCTTTACATTCAAAGGAATGGAATGTCTACACAAATAGTACAGTTTCCACCCTTTACTGATGTTTCTTCAGAAAATGGCAGTAACCAGTCACATCACATAGACATACTATTCTTCAGTTACTTGACATTACTTTGTCAATCACATTTAGTGGAAGAACCACAGCAGTCATTATGGGAAAGCAGCACACAGTATGTGACCCTCAAGTCATCTTCTGTCAAGGTCCTACCTTTCCTCAGGGCTTGTGCTGCTCCATGTGCTGGCATCCATCTTAGGTGTCTGCAATGCATTGTGGGATCCTTTATGCTTTCAGCCCTCTGCGGCTCCTCCCAGGAGGTGGCGGCTTATCACATTTAAGTCTGCTGTTTGTAGCTGTCCATTGCATTCGTGTCCTGTCTGTTGCACAGCAGCAAGTTCCTGTTCAGTTCACTCATTGCTCTCCTGGATACCGACTCGGCTTTGGCAAAGACTCCTCCTGGCTTCTGACCCCGGCTCTGGCGACCATTCCTCCTGTCTTCTGACCCCAGCTCTGCCGACCATTCTTCCTGGCTTCTGACCCCGGCTTTGGCTACGATTCCCGCTGGTTCTTGACTTGATTATCCTGGAAGACGACCTCGGCAGGAGAACTTCTGTCCTACCAAGTCATTTGCTGTTGCTGTCGGACTTGCATAGACTCTTGTCTTGTTTCTGTGTAAATAAACCTACCTTTAATTGCACCTCCTTGTGTGTCTGGCTTCTCGCTCCCTGACATCTTCCCTTTGCATAGTCTCTCTTTTTCCTAGGGTCATTAGTACTAACCCAGAAGTTCTCTGACTTACCATAGGCTCATTCAGCATGAGACTCCCTGCATGTCGTATCAGAGATAGGATCACTACAACTGCACCTCTAGAATCTGTACACTTCTCTCAGGTCCTCCAAGGGATAGAACTCACAGCAAAGAACACTGTCCTGGCCTGAAAGGCCTTTTACAACCCTCTCTATCCTCCACCAACCATAAAAGACAGGAAGACTCACCCTATCCTCCAGCTCTATGCAGGGTCTCTGCCCAGATGACCACATCTGCATGCTGGTAGGCTTTATGGCTCCCATGCCCTGACTGCATTAGGCTTCTCTTTTTTTTTTTTTAATTTAAATATTTATTAAATTTTTCATATTAATACAAAAACCCAAAAAGGGAAATAATTCTCATACAAGTAAACAATTATATAACATTTCTACCTTTCCCTTACTAAAGACTCTTTTCCTTCCCGTCCCACTATGTTTCATATGCTATTCTAGGTTTTTTATTCTTCCAAATATATCTTGTTAACATTTTTTTCATTATCTTAAAGAAGGCTTCTGGAATTTTAATTGGTACCATTTGAAATCTATACAGTATTTTAGGCATAATTACCATTTTGACTAGGTTTATACGTCCTATCCAGGATGGATTTCCTCCTTCTAGTCTTTTTAAATCTTCCCTGATCTCATTTATCAAAGAGATATAGTTTAATCTATACAAATGCTTAGATGAGGCAGTGAGTTTTATTCCTAGGTATTTTATCTCTTTTTCTCTCCATATAAAGGGGAATTCTTTTTGTAGTTTTTCTTTTTCATTCTTTGGTATATTAATATTCAGGATCTCTGTTTTCGTTGGATTAATTTTTAAATTTGATAGTTCACCATACTCCTTCAGAATCTTCATTATATTTGGGAGAGTTATTCAGGGATTCCCCACATAGAACAATAAGTCGTCCGCAAAGGCCGCTACTCTATGTTCTATGGATTCTATCTGAATTCCCTTTACCGATCCACTATTTCTTATTATTGACAACAAAGGTTCGAGTGACAATACATATAGCAGAGGGGACAGTGGACAGCCCTGTCTTGTACCATTAGACATTCCGATGGGTTCTGATCTCTCCCCATTTACCGTGATAACTGCAGTGGGCTCCCTATATAATTTACTTATCCACTCTCGCATTCTATCACCTATCCCCAGCACTTTTAAGTTGTCCATCATAAAGCCCCAGTCCACTCTATCAAATGCCTTTTCAGCATCAATTGACAAGAGCACCACCGGGGCTTTCCCTTTTCTACTTTTCTGAATAAGCATCAGGGTTCTCAAGCCGTTATCTCTACCTTCTCTCCCCGGTACAAAGCCCACCTGGTCTCCATGGATCCATTCAGGCATCAGATCCCTCAACCTGTTTGCTAACACCTTTGCATACAGTTTAGTGTCTACGTTCAATAATGAGATAGGTCTATAGCTGGAGCACTGAGATGGATCTTTTCCCTCCTTGTGAATAAGTACTACATGGGCCTGTAGGGATTCTCTCCTCACTTCCATCCCCCCTCCCAGAGCATTCATATATTTCTCCAACTTGGGTAGAAGTACTTCACTAAATTTCTTATAGTACTTAACTGTATATCCATCCGGGCCTGGGCTTTTTCCTCCCCCTGTGCTTCTTAATGCTATTTTAATTTCTTCCTGGGAGATTTCTGCATCTAGGGAGTTCAACTGTGCTTCACTTAGTTTTGGTAATCCCGCATTTTTTAAGTATGTCATCTTTTTTTCATTAATTCCCTCTTGGGCTTCTTTTAGGGGGCCTTGGGGGCTAACATTATATAACTTTTTGTAATACTCCGTAAATTCTTTAATAATCTCTTTATTTGAGTGGACCAACTCCCCCTTTGAACTTTTTATCTTTTCTATATAGTTCCTATTTTTCTTTTTATTCAAAGCTCTCATTAAGTATCTTCCTGGTCTGTCTCCCCATCTATATCTTTCGTTCAAAACCCTGTTGTATACTCTTCTCTTCTCCTCATCCATCAACCTGTCTAGCTCATCTTTTTTATCCGATAACCTCTGTCTCGTATCTTTTGTTATTTTCTTCTTATGGATCTGCTCCAAGTCCAATATTTCTTTTAAGAGCCCACTGACCCTCTCTCTTCTTTCCTTTTTCTTCCTTGCTCCTGCCGCAATCAAGATTCCTCTTATGAATACCTTATGGCTTTCCCAGACTGTAGCTATTGATACTTCCTCTGTTTCGTTCTCCTTAAAGTATACCTTAATCTCTTTCTCAATTTTCTGAACTACATCCTCATCCAGAAGAAGACCCTCGTTTAACCTCCACCCCATTCCTCCCGTCCACCTTCTTCCCCATCCCATTTTCATTCCAACCGGGGCATGGTCCGAGAACGTCCTTGTCTCTATGTCAATTTTAACCAGATGATCTATAAGTTGATGGTCTATTAAGATGTAATCTAATCTCGAGTATATCTCATGTGCATTAGAGAAGAAGGTATAGTCTCTGTCTTTCATATGCTTTATTCTCCAAGTGTCCACTAGTTGATATTCATGCATCACTTTTTTCAGAGCTCTCAGAGACCTACTCCCCTCTCTTTGCACAGAAGAGGTATTATCCTTTTGTGGGTCCATACAGAAATTTAGGTCTCCAGCTACTATCAGGCGCCCTGTTTTAAATTCCATTAATTTTTTCAGCAGACCCTTCATATACATCTCCGGGTTTTTATTAGGGCAGTATATATTGGCTAAAGTACACTCAATCCCCTGGAGTCTACCTTTTAAGAATAAAAACCTCCCCTCAGGGTCGGTTCTTCTATCCTCCAGCTCAAATCTCATATTCTTTGCAAAACCTATTGCAACCCCTTTTGCTCTTTTAATTGGAGAATCTGCATAGTACCATGTTGGGTAGTGTTTGGATTTCAATTTCACATTTACCTCTATCTCAAAATACGTCTCCTGTAAAAATACCACTGACGTAGCCCTATGATGTAACTCATTAAACAACCTAAATCTCTTCCCTGGACAACTCAACCCATTCACATTATAGGTTATAAACTGTATTTCTTCCATCATTCCCAATTAACTCCATCTCTCTTCCAGATTGCCTCTTCCTCTTTATCTCTTCTGTCATGCAGAGTATTGACCCAATACCTCCTCCCCTCCCTCCCTCCCACCCAACTCCCATCTCCTCCCTCCTCCCTTCCCTCCACCCCTCCCTCCCCACCACTAGGCATCTAATGTACCTACTAATCATTTGTGGTTCTAAGAACCACTGTTGATTATTTTTGGGGTTTGAACTCTGTCCATGGACAGCTCCTCCTCCTTCCCCCTCCTCCCCAGCTGTTCCCGTCCGTAATCTCATTTCTTTCTTTACTTTTAACAATCCGCGGTTTCACCTCTAGGGAAAATCTCAGGAAAATCTCTATTTGGACAGTAATTAATTCTACTTTCTCCCTCTCACAGTCTGCCATTCCTTTTGTCTTGCTTCTCCTCCTTTATTTTCTTCTTCCCATCCAAGGATCTCCATCCTCTGCAACTCAAGTTTTTCACAAAAGTCTCTCATATCTTCTGGGAATCTCAGGTAGGCTGTTATCCCTTTTTTCCACCCAATCAGACAAATTGGGGTTCCCCATCTATAGAGGACCTTCTTTTTTCTCATCTGCTCTGTCAGTGGTTTCAAAGTTCTTTTTCTCCACAAAGTTTCTGGTCCAAGGTCTGCAAAGATCTGAATATCCATTTCTCCATATTTAATTGTTTTTTTTCCTTTAATCTTCCTCCAGATCTCTTCTCTATCTCCATATCTATGTAATTGGACTATAACATCTCTTGGATTTTCCTTCCCGCCACTTTGAAACTTTCCTTTTCTCCAAACACCATCTGTTTTAATCACCTCTGACGCAGCTCTATTCAATATGGAATTTAAAATTTTACATATTTCTTTTTGTAATATTTCCCCTTCTATAGTCTCTGGGATTCCTCTCAGCCTTAGGTTGTTCTTCCTGTCCCTATTTTCTTGTACTTCCAATTTATACAGCAGCTTTATTTGCGTTTTCTCCATATTTTTTACTTTTTCCTCCAATTGAGATATATTCTGGGCCTGATGTTTTACTTTTCCTTCCATTTCCTCCACTCTTGTCAGCACCTGCCCCAGATCCTTCCGTATAGTTGCCATTTCATTCTTTATTATCTTTTCTAAAGCCTCAAACATTTCTGCCATCTCTTTTTTATTTGGTGCTTGTAGGTCACTTTCCATTTCTCTCCCATCCACTATTTCTGATATCTGCTGGTTAGTGACATCCAAGCCCAATGATAATCTAGGGCTTTTTTCCAGACTGGTATCCCCTTCTCTTTTCCCGTTTATACTTTGTGGTCTTTCTGGGGTTATATTTCCCTGCGATGTATATTTTTTAATTGTTCCTGATTGGGATCCTTTAAGACCACTTCCTTTAATGCTCTTATTCTTCATGTCTTCTATAGGATTCTTTTATTCCATATGCTATTAAATAGTATACTTCTATAATAGGGTCCCCTTTTTGCCTGTTAGTTTGTCCTCTAGTTTTCCTGCTTTAAGTACTAAGTTAGTCTCTCTTTCCAGATACCCTGGGAATCCCCTCCTTTCTCTTCTCTTTTGTTTTCTATTTTGTTGTGTCACATGCAACAAGTAAATACGAAGGAGACAATTTTTCAGTTTTCAGCAGCTTCCACTCACCCAGCTCACCCCTCCTTCTCCTCGGTCTGGCTCCAGCTTGCTGTCTGTAGTTCCACTTAAATTGCTTGGGGATTCCACAGGGTCCTTTCCTTTTACTTTTCCCCCTCTTATTTCTTCTCCTCTTGGGGTATTTTTGGTTCCTGGATCAGCAGTTATTTTTTCCTTTCCCCCCTTCGGTGCAGGCTCAGCAAGGGGGGTACTCGGAGAAGCCGCCTTGTCTCTCCCTGCCTCTTGTGAGACGCCTGCCGGCTTTCTCCTTTCCCAACACTCCTTTGCGGCTGGTCACATGGTCCCACCGTCCTCCTGTCACCTCGGCAACCCGGCTTCCCGGCTCTCTCACTTGCCGCTGTCCGGGCTGCCGGGTAGACCTAGCCCGCAACAACAGCTCCTCTCTGTCTCCGCACCAGGGATCCACTCTGCCGTCAATTACCCCACTCTCCAGGTACCTCTTCGGCCTCTCATGCCTCTTTTCCGTACAGGGTAGCTGGGGAGGGTCTGGACGGAGGAGTCCCGTCGGAGAGCTCCTATCGCATGCTCTCCGGCGCCGCCATGTTCAGGCTCCTCCCCTCCTTGCTGTTCTCGATTCCTTCACCTGCATTAGGCTTCTCTTAACCTGGTATACAGGGCTGTTTTTAAGGCAAGGCAAAAGTCATTTTTGTGCAGCCCAAAGCAGCTGCCCCATATTTGTCAATAGTCCTGGTTTACATTGGTTTGCAGTGTACAGATGACCCAGATATTGTCAGTATTCACATGTAAGTAACCAGCATTGATCTGTAAATAGCAGTGGCATTCATATGTATATTTTGCCACACTGAGATTCCATCCACCATCACCTCATCTGAATGCTCCCCACTGAGGAGGTATACAAGGGAATGCTTGAAAGTCCTGGCATCAGCTGTGGTCACTGGGCCTACCATCAGCCTGTTCTGCAAAGGTAACCAAAGTGGTGTTGGTGGAGTGTGCAGAGGTAGGCAGAGAAGGAGTTACAATTCGGGGTGCACAGGTGAGCAAGGGGGGGAAGTACATAGGTAAGAAAGGTGGGTTATGAGATAGATGAGCAGAGCAGGCATGTAGAGTTAGATGGGGGAAGGTTTGGGGTGCAGAGCCATAATGATGTGCTGTAACCTCTAGCAACCAATCAGTGTGCAGTAATGATGTGCAGTAACCTCTAGCAACCAATCAGTGAGCCATAGTGTGTGCTATAACCTCTAGCAACCAATCAGTGAGCAGGAATAATATGCTGTAACCTCTGGGCATTGACCCCACCCCTTACATCACTACAGAAAGCCTTTGTCTAAAAGGGACCTAACACCCAATTGCATTATTCACTGTTATCACACACTATTTTGGGACAGAGCCATCTAATGGCAGACTAGCTTACTGCTCCTGCCTACACTCGCACAATTCTAAAGAGTGTTGTAGATGCGCTTTATGATCTTTCCAGTCTGTGTCTATGTTCCTGGTTATTGGCTCAAAGTAAAAAAGACAAAGCACCTGCATGACAAGCAGGCGATCAGTATTCTTAGAAGGAGAGGTCAGTAACGCAGCCTTCATATTTCTCTCTTGACAGGTTTCCTTAAGGTATTGCTTAAAAATGCAAGCTGCTAAATAAATTGGTAATGCCATGTAAATAAGCTGATGAATATGCACATATTACACACTCGCTGATTCTGATGACGCTATGATTAATGGTTTACACCAAGAAGATACGTTTCTAATGTTTGTTGCTTTAGTTAGCATTATTCTGATTTATGTCTTATTTAACCACTTGCCTACCGGGCACTTCTACCCCCTTCTTTACCAGGCCAATTTCAGCTTTCAGCACTGTCCCACTTTGATTGACAATTGTGCGGTCATGCAAGATTGTACTTATATGAAATTTTTATAATTTTTTTCTCACAAATAGAGCCGTCTTTTGGTGGTATTTAATCGCCGCTGGGTGTTTTACTTTTGCGCTATAAACAAAAAAATTGCAAACAATTTGAAAAAAAAAAAGTTTCTTTTTTTCTATTATAAAATGTTGCAAACAGGTAATTTTTCTTCTTTACTGATGTGTGTTGATGAGGCAGCACTGATGGGCACTCATAGGCGGCACTGATAGGCAGCACTAATGAAGTGGCACGGATAGGAGGCACTGATAGGCGGCACTGATGATGGGTACTGATATACGGCACTGACTGGCGGCACTGACTGGCGGCACTGCTAGGCACTGACTGGCGCAACTGCTGGGCACTGACTGGCACAACCGCTGGGCACTGACTGGTGGCACTGACTGGCAGCACTGCTGGGCTGCACTGATGGGCACTGGTGGGTGGCACTGGTAGGCACAGATGGGTGGCACTGTTGGGCACAGGTGGGTGGCACTGCTGGGCACAGGTGTGTGGCACAGATGGATGGCACTGCTGGGCACAGTTGTGTGGCACTACTAGGCACTGCTGCGCACAGGTGGGTAGCACTGCTGGACACTTGTGGGCGGCACAGGTGGGTGGCACTGCTGGGCACTTGTGGGCAGCACTGCTAGGCACAGGTGGGTGGCACCGCTAGGCACTTGTGGGTGGAAATGATGGGCACAGATGGGCGGAACTGGTGGGTGGCACTGCTGGGCACCGATCATCAGGGCACTGATCATCAGTGCCCTGATGATCGGTGCCGATCCCTGCTCTGACAACTGCCGGTTCTCGGCAGTACTTTCCTCACGATCTGACAGCGTAAGGAAAGTGCAGCCGAGAACCAGCATTTGCATTTCCCGGTGATCAGCATGTCATTTGACACGGCTGATCACGTGGTAAAAGGCCGCTGCGATTGTCCTTTTACCACATCACGTAATCAGCTGTGTCCGTAGGACACAGCGATCATAGAGATAGCCAGGGGCGCACCCCCGGGGGGGCGCAGGAGAGAGCGTTCTGGGAGGACGTCATGTGACGCAGTGTAGCCGTCATTTGGCTATCTGCGGTCAGCAACTAGGTAAAGGAAAACCCCACTATTTATGTATGTGCGTATGGAGATACACTATATTGCCAAAAGTATTGGGACACTTGCCTTTCCACGCACATGAACTTTATTGGCATCCAGGTCTTAGTCTGTAGGGTTCAATATTGAGTTGGCCTGTCCTTTGCAGCTATAATAGCTTCAACTCTTCTGGGAAGGTCGTCCACAAGGTTTTGGAGTGTGTCTATGGGAATGTTTGACCATTCTCCCAGAAGCACATTTGTGAGGTCAGGCACTGTTGTCGGGGGAGGTGGCCTGGCTCACAGTCTCAACTCTAATTCACCCCAAAGGTGTTCTATCAGGTTGAGGTCAGGACTCTGTGCAGGCCAGTCAAGTTCCTCCACCAAAAACTCGCTCATCCATGTCTTTATGGCCCTTGCTTTGTGCACTGGTGCGCAGCCATGTTGGAACAGGAAGGGGCCATCCCCAAACTGTTCCCACAAAGTTGGGAGTATGAAATTGTCCAAAATGTCTTGGTATGCTGATGCCTCAAGACTTCCCTTCACTGGAACTAAGGGGCCAAGCCCAACCCCTGAAAAACAACCCCACACCATAATCCCTCCTCCACCAAACTTTACACTTGGCACAATGCAGTCAGGCAAGTACTGCTCTCCTGGCAACAACCAAACCCAGACATGTCCATCGGATTGCCAGACAGAGAAGCGTGATTCATCACTCCGGAGAACACGTCTCCACTGCTCTAGAGTCCAGTGGTGGCGTGCTTTAAGCCATTGCATCCAATGCTTTGCATTGCACTTGGTGATGTAAGGCTTGGATGCAGCTGCTCGGCCATGGAAACCCATTCTATGAAGCTCTCTATGCACTGTTGTTGTGCTAATCTGAAGGTCACACGATGTTTGGAGGTCTTTAGCTATTGACTCTACAGACAGTTGGTGATTTCTGTGCACTGTACGCTTCAGCATGCGCTGACCCCGCTCTGTCATTTTACATGGCCTACCACTTCATGGCTGAGTTGCTGTTGTTCCCAGTTGCTTCCACTTTGTTATATTACCACTAACAGTTGACCGTGGAATATTTATTAGCAAGGAAATGTCACGGATGGGCTTATTGCACAGGTGACAACTTATCATGGTACCATGCTTGAATTCACTGAGCTCCTGAGAACAACCCATTCTTTCACAAATGTTTGTAGAAGCAGTCTGCATGCCTAGGGGCTTGATTTTATACACCTGTGGCCATGGAGGTGATTGGAACACCTGAATCCAATGATTTGGAGGGCTGGCCCAATACTTTTGGCAATATATGTGTGTGTGATTGTGCATGTCTGTCTATTCTGTATAATGTGTGAATCACAAGACTTGCTGAACAGAATTATAACTTGGGAAAAAGAGGTTATGTATGTTTATATATCTGTCATTTGGAATTCCAACTTAACCCCTTGGCCCTGGCGCTTCCCGGCCCTTTAAGGGTTTCAGAAGACGGGAGGCAGGGCGGGGTTTTAGGGTCACGTGACCGCCGTGATTCACTGTCACGGTGGTCACATAATCGGGAAAGGTCCCGATTGCAACAAGAGATCGGGACCTTTCCGTGAGTACCGGACATGTGTGCTGGGAGCGCGCACGGCATGCGCTCTCATCACATATGGTTTTCTTACGCTGGTAACGCTGGTAATGTTAGCTGTGTAAAGTCATGTTAAAAACATGAGTTTTTCCATTTTGTTAGAGTTTTTGCATTAGCGTTTAGCAGCATTTTCCTGCGTTTGCATTTTTTAGCATTTGTTTTGGTCAAAAAAGTCCAAAAACACCGGTTTGCGGCGTTTTACTGCATTTTGCCACGGTTTTCAGCATTATAGAATTTTTACAGCTAAAAAACTCCTATGGAAACCCACTAGAAGTGGGTTTTTTTTCCAGCTAAAAAACTTTGATTACAGTCTATGGGTGCATGGACACATATCATGCTGGGGGGTTTATTAGCTATAGAAAAAAAAATGTCAAAAACCAAAAACAGCCGCTGTAAAAACGTCAAGTGTGTGTGAGGGCTAAAGGTTAAATTTTTCTTAAAAATAACAAACATGTTATAGTTACCTGCTCTGTTCAATGGTTTTGCACAGAGCAGTTCTGATCCTGCTTTTCTCGGGTCTCCCTCCAGCACTCCTGGCTCCTCCTCTGCTCCGCGTGTCTCCATAGCAAGCTGCTTGTTCTGGGGACACTCATGCCTGCTTGCTCCTGAGCCTTGCGTATCCACAACATACACAGAACGGGGCTCCCTCCTCACTGGCTGTGATTGACAGTCAATAAGGAGGCAGGGACTCACGATTGCAGCCGCTCTCTTGCACATGCAGGATCAGGATCAGGATCAGGCTTGGGTAAGTATTGGGGGGGTTTGAAGGAACTGCACACTGAAGGTTTTTCTATTTTTATGTATTAAATGCATGAACATAAAAAACCATCAACCTTTAGAACCATTTTAAAGCCCAACCCTGGGAAAGTGCTCCCTCTGTAGCAGTGGACTGTTCCTCCATGTGCTCACATCCAGGGCAGAGCTATGGACTTTGGCCTTGATGATGGGTGTACCTTGGACTGTTGATGCGCGGGTGGAGAAGATGCTGCAGGGGCTGGTCTAGCAGCACAAAGAAGCAGAGGATTTGGAAAGTAAATCTTCTTTTCTGTGTCACCTAGACCTAAATGAGCAATTAACTTGCAGTGTTAGTATAGCCCCAATGCAAGGGATCATTTGAAAGGTTCCCGCAGTTGAGCTATAAAGCTAAACTAAACCCAAAACAAGAATGTAATATATTGCAGCTTAGCAGTCCTTACATGTGGTGGCTGCATTGGATTTCATTTTTCAGGCTAACAGTATTTTCAACAAGTACAGAAAATATCTATTGATCTTGCTGGAAATGCAGTGCCATTGCCAAGTTCAGAAATGCCCGCAGCGATAAAAGAAGAAAAGAATTAGCACAGGGCAGGCATGACTAGGCCCAGAGTGGGAAGGAAGACGTGTGAGGGTTAATGATTGTGTTAGAGTTGGTAAAGGATAGCTGGGGGATCTGGTTGGTGAATGTTGTGTTCCTCCTGGGGGGGAGGTTATTTTGGTTCCTGGGCGGTGGTTGGTCTTTGGAGGCGGTTCTTATCTTGGAGGTACAAAATGGTGTGTAACCCATCGGTGGTATGGGATGCCCGGGAACATTCCCAGTTAACCGAGGTTTAACTGGAAGGTGGTGGTGCTGCACTGCGGACGGTATGGTTGTCTCCGAGCTGGTTGGTTGCGGCTGGAGGCCTAGTGGAATATGGTTGTCCGCAGGTGCATTTCGGATTGTTTTGGGGGTGCCATGAAAGACCAACGACAACTCTTTATGTTTTCTGTTATAAGGAATGGTTGATGTGTTTAAACTTGATTTGTTAATAAAAGGCCGTGCTGGCCATTTTACTCCAAAATTGGTGTTGTGTTTTCTGTAAGTATAGTAAGTAAAGGGGATTGGTATGGAAGGGTAATGGTGGTGTAGTGGGGTCTGGATGAACCTATCTCGTGTGCATTAGTCATGTAAACAGAATTGTTTTCTGTATATAACTAATCCCATCATTCCCTATATAAAGGAGATATACAATGGCAATCAGGTTTGAAACCCAACCTAGAAGACAACCATAATTTCCTCCGTAGATACAATGGATTGTATAGACAGCCAGGGACAAGCAGTGTGTTTTTTGCAGGATTGCCAGGTGAAAATAAAGGGAACATGGCATGAAATAATAAAGTAAATGCAGCCATCAAATTGCAATATAATACACATTTGTTTTAGGTTTTAGTTATACTTTAACCTTCCTGTCCAGCCCATGTCGATAAACAGCCGGACAGGAGCGCTGCCAATGCGGGTGGATGTTTCTAAACAACCCCCCGCATCCATTGCCCATGCGCGCTCCCTGGGAGCACGCGGCACCGCAATCGGTGCCCACTGTGTCCTCTGGACACAGTGAAACACTGATTGCTGTATGGGACCTCTGTGTGAGGTCCCGATTCATGTGATCACTGATTGGCCAATCAGTGATCACATGAACAGTAGTGAGCAAGATGTCTCTTCTGACATCATTGCTTACTACTAGTGAAATCTATGAATGATCACAGAGGTCACATGGTACATGGCTATCGACAACAGCCTTGTACCATGTGACAAGCTGTGACCAACAGGGGCGGACTGACCATTTGGAAACTCGGGCACTGCCCGAGGGCCCTGGGTCAGTAGGGGGCCCCATGAGATGCCCTGGTACCTTTTTCATAGGCTTTTTGGCTTTGAGTTTGGCAAGGACACAGGAGCCCCATGATCCCCTATTGCCCAAGGGCCCCATGAGTTGTCAGTCTGCCCCTGGTGACCAATCACAGCTCACACAGTATTTCTCAATGGCTGCAAGAATGCAGCCAGAGAGAAGAAGAATTGATTGGTTTTACAGCCTTTATGGCTGCAAAAGCAATCAGTGTAAAAAAAGAAAAAAAAATCTTTATCACCCCCCCACAAGTAGTACAGTGTCACTATGGTGACACTGTACTGCTAGGGTGACAGTATGTTAAAAAAAACCATAAATAATAATATTAAAAAAAGTAAAAATGTAAAAAAATTTTAAAAAATTATAATTTTTGGTTATAAACTAATTTGGGCTATTTTTTTTTTACTAAAAGATAGCTGAATACATTTTGGCCAAGATTTATGAAGAAAGATTATTTATTTGCAAAATTTTATGAGAAAAACACTTTATTTTCAAAATTCTTGAACTTTTTCATTTCTATAGCAAAAAAATAAAAGTGGTGAATAAATTCCACCAAAATAAAGTTTTATGGGTACAGTGTTGCATGACCGCGCAATTGTCATTCAAAGTGTAATAGTGCTGAAAGCTGAAAATTGGTCTGGACCTGAAGGGGGTGAAAGTGTCCAGACTTGAAGTGCTTAAAGTGGTAGTAAACACTGCTTGGTTACTTGTACCTACAGGTAAGCTCATTATAAAAATGACCTGTAGGTACAAGGAATATCTCCTTAATGTACATTGTTTATGAGATATTCTCAAAACCGGCCCATGTGCACTGCACTCTGAACTGAGGGCATACCGAATGTGCTGTCAGTCTAGAGTTCTGTGCTGCGACCGTGACTCCCATGCGCAGGAGTGATGTCATCATCACTAGGCCATGGCCCAAGCCCGCAAACCCGCATGGAAGACCGGGTGAAGATGGAAGGCCTGTCAGCAGTGACAGCACGCTGCTGGAGGGGTCCCTTTTATAGGTACGTTTATCATAAAGTGCTAGTCTGTGGTGCATATTAGCACATTATGCGATTAACTTGCAGGGGCTCCTTTTTTTTTTTTTACTACCACTTTAAAGCCAACTCCAGGAAAATAACTCCAGTTATGGTTTGTATTCAAATGGATACTGCATTAGATGAACCCTTAAAACATTGTAAGCACTATGAAGACCTTCACACCTCTGAAAAGAAATCAAAAATTGAAAATAAAACACTGTAATAGTTAAACTAAATAAGTGCATACATATGCCCTATGAAGATCCTCACTCCTCTGAAGGGCAATCAAAATTTGAAAAAAAAAAATTGAATAAACTGAGTGAGTGCAGTAATCATAAATGCGTGTAAGAAACCGTAATATGTGGTCAAATTAACCTACAATTTCATGCATTATCTATGAGCCCTATGATGAACCTCACACCTCTGAAGAGTGATTGAGGTTGAGGATAGGCCAAATCTCAATGTGCAAAAAATTCACCTCAAATATACATAGAGGTTAGCAGAAAAATTTCAAAAACAATAACAAAAAGTCTAAAATCAGAAATGATGTCGTGCTCCACTACCAATTGCAAAAATGTGAATAAATAAATCTTAAATAAAAAACAGTCCAGCTTCGAAAGAGTGCATATCAATATCTCTGCAATTATATTACTGCTGCAAACATGTCCTTATTAAGTCCATGACCTTGACACTTCTTCTAGTCCTGTGATATGAAATAATAACTGTGCAGTTCACCAATCATAAAAAATATTATGCACTTTCACCGGTTGTGCTCTCACCTGGTGTATATGACCACGCCGTTACGTGAGGTCATAACAGGCTTGTGTCCCTTTAATAGGGATAAGTGGTGAATGGATGGGATGATCCCTCTTTCCCTGGGATGGATGGATGGAGTGTTCCCTCTTTCCAGCAGGGGGTCTCCTCGCTTCCTTATGGATTTTCCTGGAGCTGGATGGATGGATGGATGGGAATATCCCTCTTCCCACTAAGGGGTCTGCTTGATTCCTTAGGCAGTTTTCTTTATGTCAGTATCCATATGGCTGTCCAAAAAACATATCCATTATTGATTTTACCACACAGTACTGGTAATATTTAAATATTTATTAACACTTATCATACATCATAGTAGCTCACAAGACCCCACACTTCAGTATCCAAATAACAAAAAGTCCATATAGACATAAACCATAGGCCAAAAGTATGAGAAGACAATTCCACACTCGATGGTATTATTGTAGACAATGCTGTAAGTACAAATAATCTTGCTTCAACTGGTCACCAGAATGCGCACCACCACCAAAGTAACGAATGGAGGCTTACCAAAAATGGAGACCCCTTAATTACAGGGGGTCCCAACCAGCTTTAGAATATAGAGCACTGGCAGGCTTCCTGTATCACACCCCAAAACATGGAACTTCCCGGACTCCAACTCGAATGTAAACTCAAAGTGTAGTGCCAGAAAAGGTGCCAGAAAAACTTGCCTCTCATATGCAATACGTATCAAAAATGTCTATATTTGAGCAAATAGGATCCTGCTTCCAATTAAAAGCATTCACATGAACTGTATCCAAGATGGCCGACAGTGCGACAACATCAAAGGGAGGCTCTCCCCGACATGTTTCGTCATCAAGAGGCGTCCTCTAGGGGCTGCTATGGTTTGTATTGCAAACTTACATTGATCCAGCTTGGACCAATGTAAGTATGCATACCTGAGGGGCCTTTATGGAAGCTTGCAATCACTGTACTAGTTGCCACATCTCCCCCTAGGCACTGCTGGTCCCTGTCACCCATCCAATGGAATGCCTTTTATTTTATTTTTCAATAAATGCCAGCCGTTCTCTGATTGGATCGCCCCCTAGGCACTGCTGGTCCCTGTCACCCATCCAGTGGAATGCCTTTTATTTTATTTTTCAATAAATGCCAGCCGTTCTCTGATTGGATCTCCCCCTAGGCACTGCTGATCCCTGTCACCCATCCAATGGAATGCCTTTTATTTTATTTTTCAATAAATGCCAGCCGTTCTCTGATTGGATCGCCCCCTAGGCACTGCTGGTCCCTGTCACCCATCCAGTGGAATGCCTTTTATTTTTCAATAAATGCCAGCCGTTCTCTGATTGGATCGCCCCCTAGGCACTGCTGGTCCCTGTCACCCATCCAGTGGAATGCCTTTTATTTTATTTTTCAATAAATGCCAGCCGTTCTCTGATTGGATCGCCCCCTAGGCACTGCTGGTCCCTGTCACCCATCCAGTGGAATGCCTTTTATTTTATTTTTCAATAAATGCCAGCCGTTCTCTGATTGGATCGCCCCCTAGGCACTGCTGATCCCTGTCACCCATCCAGTGGAAAGCCTTGTATTTTATTTTTCAATAAATACAAGCCATTCTCTGATTGGATGAGGTAGAGAGGAGTGGGACTGATATTACGATCTCCACCTTGTCCAGTCAAAGAATGTCTTGTGTTCAATGAATGTCTGTGAGTAGTGGCAGTGCCAAGTGAGCAACCCCCAGTCGCCAGTGTGCATTGAGACGGCTGCTCGACACAGGACCCAGAAGATCACAGTGATCACTGTAGTAGTGCTGACTACTACAGTGTTTGTCAGCTTCCCCAACGGCCCATCAGGTATAAGATATGCAAACTTACATTGGCCCAACCTGGATCAATATAAGCTGCATGCCATCATACCTGGTGTTAAGCCCTAAATATAGTTTAAACATGTACGCTCTGAATATAGTTACTTGGTCTAAGAATAAATGCTGTCAGCTCTGATGTGTCTGTACTGCATACATACATTTATTTTCCTTATTAACATGTATACTGTTTTTCCTGTGCTATCATATCCCTAAGCAGCATGCTATTCATCAATGTGACAAATCCAATATCCACATTATTTATTCATCCATCCTGTACTTGAGGGCTAATCTAAAGACTATATATAACAGTCACAGTAAATAAACATCGATAAATAGTTCTTCGAACCTTTAAAAATAAAAACCCTGTTTTGTTTAGGATAAAATCCCAGTAGGGTAGCTATAAGTGTTGTAAAGATTTAGTGCTTCATTTTACCAATCCTGTTTTTAGATCTCTCCCTTCTGAGGATCTCTTTAAAGTAGACCTAATGTCAGATATGTACAAAGAAGATGAAGGATACATCTTTCTTACTTTATTAAAGGCATGGGTTGCAGTTTTTACACGTTTCACACTTACAAATATCTTTTTAAAGGGATAATGTACCAATTTCTCTTTGCATTGAAGAAAAGTATTTTCAAGGTGGTAATTTTAATTGCTGACTAAAGCCAGCCATACATGGGTCAAATTCCAATTTTCTTTAGAAAATCTTTTCTAATAATTTTTGGTCAAATTTTCGCACCATTAGTGGGCCACAGAAAAGGCTAATATTCGTGCGATAATCAAATCTAAGTGATTGGGCATGTTGGAAATTTTTTTAAAAACGATTGAATTTCTAATCAATGATGGGAGAATCATGCGATAAATATAATCGAAAAAGAAATGACCATGAGCTGTGACTTGGAAAGAAAAAATAATTCTTGGCCATGAAAATTATTTTCTGTAGCAACATGTGAAATTGAAGGCTTGGTTGGCCAAATTTCAAAATCAATGGTGGCATCATCGGATTACAAAATGCACTTCTAAGGAAAATTAGTTCAGAATTCGACCAATTTATGGCCTGCATAAGAATAATTCAAGACTGCTATAGCCTCTCTCAAAAATAATAACAATAACTTAATTCCAGTAGGAATATTCACATTCCAATCAAAAAAATCATACTATGTTGCCTATTTTAGGACAAACCTCAGCTCCTTCAAGGCTATTGTAATAAGTGAATAAATCTGAATAGCCAAAAACCACTTGAATTTAATTTTAGGGCTGGCACCAGACGCTGAGCAGAGGATGACATTAGGATTGATCTATTAAGGCAAATAGGTCGATCACTTGGCAAGGAAATTTTGCCTTAGCTTAGTAAATGAGTTGAAGCTTTGTTGGCTTCCATCATCCAATCATGCAAAAAATTACTTTCAGAAAAAAAAAAAAATTTTTCTATTTTCTGCACATTTGATTGGGTTTTCTGTGCAAAGTAAAATTTCTTTTCACCACTAAGCTAAGGAAAAAATCCCTTGAATAGGGAAAATTCCCTTGCAAAGTGAATAGGCTATTTCCCTTTAGTAAATCAACGCGATTGTATCTTTCGTTTGTGGCACTCTATGAAACTGAAAAAAGTATTGTAAATACTGTTTTAAGATCATGTAGGGTGGCATAATTCACTTTTGGGAGGCGTGGCTGCTTTTATCTTCCTATGAAGGATGGCTTTGTGTGATTTATGTAGATGCTCTTAAAAGACCATCTTTATTATTTTTCTGCTATGCCAGGATGTCATGGATGTAGCGTTTGGCAGTGTCATCACACCATCATGGGCTCAAAATACAATATTTCAGATATTGTTATGACATCAAAGCCACTGAGGACCACACCGCATTAGAGATGAGGCAAATAACAAGAAGACCCGTGGAGTTGGACTTTAATCCTTTCCAACATGCTGTTAGTCGGCAACAAGTAAAATATAGTACATTTTATATATTCTGGAATTATGATAATATTTGACTATAGATGATTATTGAAGCTAGCCATTTCAGCATTCTTCTAGTTGAACTGGGGACCCTATGAGCTTAACCATCGTTCCTATGATCTTTGAATAACTGAGGAAAGTTCTTTACGAGCTTCAGCAAAGTCATTGAACACAGACAAAGTTTTTCTTGCTACACTTTTTATACAAAGTCTGACCAGTGTATATTATCTAATGATCAATAATCACCCTGTCTGTTTTCTATGCTTGACTATATTTTATAAGAGTCTGATTCTGCTAATGACTGTTTGCATAAGAAAAGAATGTGCAATCTACTGAACCAGAGCTATCCCTCAATATTTCCTACAGAATGTTTGCAGAACATGTATATGTTGATCTTGATCCTTGAGTTTTGTTTATCATGGAACATCTGCCTGTCTCATAAATGTGCAGGGCTGGCTTTGCTGAATTATATTTTAACTGCAAATCATAATCAAAACCATGGTCACTTTTGCTTCTCAATCTTTCTCTAAACCTTGACCATTTGCCCTCTTCAATCATTCTTCAAACCTTGGTTGCTTGTCCTCCTCAATTGTTCTTCAAACCTTGGTCACTTCTGCTTCTCAGTTCTCCAAACCTTGCTCATTTTCTTCTTCAATCATTCTCCAAAACATGGTTTTTGCTCACGTCAATCATTCTCCAAACCTTGCTCACTGTTCCTCCTCAATCACTTCCCAGATCTTGGTCACTTATCTTCCCCAGTTATTCTACAAACCTTAGTCACTTCTGCTCCCCAATTGTTCTCCAAACGTTGGTCACATTTCTTCTTCATTTAAACCGTAGTTTCCTCTCCTCCTCAATCATTCTGCAAACTTTGGTTACTTGTCCTTCTCAATATTTCTCCAAACCTTGGTCACCTCTCCTTCTCAATCATTCTCCAAACTTTGGTCACTTGTCCTCCTCAGTCATCCTCCAAACCTTGACTATGTATCATTCTTTTTTGTCCTTCACCACAAACTTTATACATGCTCCTTCTCATACAATGGTTATCTTTCTTCTTTAGCCATAATCAGCATTTGTCCTCCACACACATCCTTCTCATCCATCCTGCTCACATTTGCTTCCCCTTATAACTGTTCTCCTGCTACACACTTCATCCTACTTACATATATGGTCACTACAGTTTTACATTGTAAAATATAATGTAAAAGTTGTTATATTTGTAAATATTTATGATTATATAAGATGGAAATAAAAAGTATTGTTTAGTGGCATATTATGTCTTTCCCTCCAGATTGTCCTTTAGCAATTTATTTTTTTTTCTTCTCATGCATTCCAGGAGTATTGTAGTATTTCCACTAAACATCCATCACCAATTCCACTCCAACTCTCACAAACAGAGCTATTAACATATTGACAACTATAGCAGCAGATGTAGTATTGTTATACAGCAAAGCACAAAAGGAACCAAGTGAAAAAGGAGCTTCACCTAAATGGACTGAAAACGGGATAATATTAATATGAAACATGCTTAGTTACTTGTCATAGTAACTTGAGAGAAAGAAGAATATATGTCTTTTTTTTTTACTCATGAATGATCATAATAAAGAAACAAAGAAAATATATACAAGCCAATATACAAAATCTTTAAGTTGTTTAGGAATTTACCTCTCTGTAAAATCCAGTTTCTACCAAATGCCTGCATTATTAATAGTATCACTGACGGTATCACTCAGGTCTGTTTGTATATATGATATAATATTTACATAATGTATATGAATGTATAATGTACAAATTTAACTTAATAATATCCACTGAACTTATCAGCGATATCCTCTGGGATACACATACTACTGCTTGAAAATTTTCTATGTATAATATAATAAAATACAGAACAAATGTGTAATAATGTACTTAATAGGGGTTCCTTATGGATTTTACTGTGTGATCACAATATTACAACCTGTCATAGTATATGTTCTTTGTTTATAATCAAAACACTTGAGGCACTTACTGTATAATATACACTTCATGTGAATTGAGTGAACCACATTACAACATGACTGCTAGAGGCCATGCATAGGAACCGCACGGCCAAATAGGGTGCAAATTACTACCATCATGACAGACTATTATTCTAATCGCACTACAACTGTGTATTATAATGAATTCACTTGCTGAGATATATTATTTTTAAAGAGAAAGTGTTGTGTTTTTAGACATTTTCCTGTTTAGAATGCTCAATACAGAAGACATTTGATCCATCTGCGCTTCGTTTTAATTCGGTGAAAATTGCATATTACTTATTATATAAATTAAATATTTACCACCTGCTGGTGACCACCAAGCAGGATTAAGAGCTTTATACTGTTTATTTTACAGCTATGTAGTAAAACAGACTAGAGAAGCAATAGAAATCAGATTACACATAGAGCTGAATTGGCTTTATTAGGATCATACCCTTACTGCCTGAAGTGGGGAAAAAAAAATCCAAGGCAGGATGTGGCTTGAACATAACTGGATAAAAAAATGATTTTAAACATCTCTGCCATTACAATAGAAAAATTTAGAGCAGCAATCCTCTTAAAACCCAATTCTAATGTTAAAGTAGAGACAAAGCGTCAGATTCTGATGCTGAGACTTTGGCTCTGGCATTATTTGAAAGATCATAGAAAGATTCCAACGCAGGAGAGGTGAGTATGCAAGCAAAGGGGTTAAAATTCTTAAAGTGCATCTCTAGCCAAAATATTTTTTTTCTAAGTTTAGGTAGAATTTTGAAGGTTTTTGAACAGTTTTTATTCCTGTCTGTGTCCCTGTTGGGAATATTCACCACTCTATACGTCCTGGCAAACATTGCCACCAAAATACAGAAACTGATGGAAAGTCCAAGGGTTGTTACTAAAAGAGCCGAGGGTTAATCTTGCAGTAGGAGGAATTGTTGACAGCTAATAAGGGATTTCACATTACTTTGGAGAGCTTTCCATTCCCTCCTTGGGGTGTAACCCTATTCCATCCAAAACTAAAAAAAAGTTTTGCCTAGAGATACACATTGATGGAGGATTAGCATTATGGCTAGAGAAATCTGAAAACTACCTATGCTAAGAGCTAAGGAATAAAGAAAAAAACAGTACTGAAATAGATTTTACAGTGAAAAACAGAGCTGCAGCCCCTATAGAGTGTTAGTGTCAATGCCAGAACATTGGTCTTCCTCAGAGGGGGATTAGCATTCAGCTGGAGCTACGTGAACATCACTTACCTTATGCTGGCCATACACACAGCAGTTATTTTTGACAATTGAACATTAAAAAAAATAATTGGAAGGATCAAGATATTCTTGTGCTGATTAAGGGTCTAATGAACCCCAAATCGGGTGAGAAGTAGAAAGTCATGTTGCACACAGGCTCTAATGTTTCCTGACTATAACTGCGGGTTGTAAACCTCCAGAGCCAGAGACTTTAATGAAGACCTATCTTTAAATAGTTATTAAAATGTTCCTTGGTTTGGTGTTTTCATAAATGGCTAATAGCCATCATAAACCTCCAACCACCGAGGCTCTTAATGCATGCTGTAATTACCCTAGCAGAGCAGTTAAACAATACAAATTTGAGTCAGGCTCTACTTGACCTCATACTGTTGGCACTTAGATTGTTGTCCCATGATCTGGAAAGTCTCTGCATAAAGTGATGCTAAGAGTGCCATTGTCACCTTCTGACAGCAGCGATGGGTGTTTAGGCTGCCACCATCATAATCTTACTTAAAAACATGTCCAACCATGCCCAAGGCACCCCCATGTTCTCCAGTCAATCAATAGGGCTGACTCAGGCCTAACACCCCAGTCACACTCATGGTTCACAGCTCTAGCTGAACTCCACTTTTGCCATCACATACATTTATATTGTGTCTTAGACAAGGTATGTACTGTACACACAACTTACCATACTCCTGGTCACCCTTGGCAACAACTTTCCTCTAGTTGGGGACATTTCTAGTGCAGGGCCCTCCTTCTCGGTGGTTTCAGGACAGAGCTCAGACAGTCTTCCAATACCCCCGAGGCCCAGGTCACTTGTTATATGCTACATGTAGAGAGTCAGCTCCTTACCAAGAAGAGGGGGGCTCTTTTCCCTGTCCATCACCAGCCCCAACTAGACCAGGTTTGCACAGAGTTGTTTCACCAGGATCCTATATCCCACTGTGTGTTTCTTCATGAAAAGCACCAGTCTAGCAGGTAGCCTAACAAGGACGCTATCTCACTTTACATCACCAATGAAACCAGGGATCTTTTCAACTGCAGTCACTTCAAGCGGCCACAGGCATGGTACAACTCACCCAACACCCAATTTTATTGAGGTAGTTCATATTTACACTTAATTTAAGAACAACCTCTCCTTCTCAAATAACACATTTTTTTAATGTGGCAGTGTGTGGGCGGGGCTCATCGCCCTAAAAGGGAACTTTAGACTTTTTTGCTCGCTAATGCCTGACCACACTAAAATCCGCATTAAGGCTGCACACCTACTTGGAAGTGACCACACTTTGTGGCACAATAACTCTTTGGTGACTCCATTCAATAATTGTACACTGTCTTCCTTACATGATCCAGCCCTTTTGAAGGGATACCACAAACCCTGTATCCTGCTTTCAAGTCAAGCCTTGATGTCCTGAAGATTAGATTCAGAAATCTCAGAGCCCAATCTCTCTTAGCATAGATGATCAAATCATACATACATACAGTACAAGTAAGTGTGAGGCCTCATGTGCACATGAACTCACTTACTCGTTATACTCTCCTGGCTGCAGAAAAATGCTAACCATGCCAAAAAACACGTGTAAATGTGGTACCGTGTTTAGCCACGTTTTCCCATGTTTAGCCACGTTTTTTCCATGTTTAGCCACGTTTTAGCACTTCAGTGTTTATTCATTTGATTAGCCAGAGTATTTTCCATTAACATGGATAAACGCCCAAGCGCTAAACACGCCTACCTAAACTGTATTTGATTACAAAGTTGTACCAAACCAAGCTGATGAAATGCCAGGATATTCAGGATTACATAAGGCACACCCTGGAAATGGTTGAATGCCTGAGAGGTATAGAAGAAATCTAAGATATTCATGTCACAGAACTATTACTTAGTGCTTAGATGCACATGCAGATGATGAACTGACATTGGAATATGTTAAGGGCAAGCTTGTGGTTGAATATAAGCAGAAAGCATTAACAGTGACAGTGCCTCTGGCACACAGTCTGCTTTAAATATGAAAAATAGGTCTAAAAACAGTGGCATGCAATAAGAAACATATGAATGCTTTGTGTGGAAGAAACGAGACCATTTAAAAACAGATTTCAGAATCTAGAAAGCTAGAATGCAAAGACAAACTAAACTACAAAATTCCAAAAGTGTAGCGAAAGAAACTTCTTTTTTTTCAGATAATGCATGTTTTTCAATCCAAATGTTGCCCCTCATCTATGCAGGCATGGTGTGGTAATTCTGGAGCTCCGAGCCACATGACAAATGACAGAAATTTCTTTATTCATCTTGACCAGAATAAAAGAGAAAAAAAATCGCCACAGATAATGAGCAAGTAATGGTGGTGGTTTTCTTTACTGTCCTATTTCCCGGAGTGTCACCGGAAGGATACCTGTGAAAAATGTCCTGTATGCCTCTACTCTTGAAAATAATCTTTTATCAGTGAAGAAGCTCACAAAACAAGGCAATGCAATGTAGTGACCTTCCAAGATAACAGTTGTGCCTTCATAAAAGGAGATATCTTACTTGCAAAGACTAAATGTACAGATGAGCTGTATCAGCTGAACTGCAATGAGGTGGTTAATACTGCCAAGGAAGAAAAACATTCAAACTGCATTCGCACATGGTATTGCGTACCTACAATGGAACTTAATATACAGGTGATAACACACAGGTGATTCCCAGAAAGCATGGCATAATATTTCAAACTACTGTAACATACAACCCAGAACAAAACGGGCTTGCAGAAAGAATGATGTCAGTGTGTTCAAAATTTCATGAACTAACACAAAAGCTTCAAACTGAGGGACATTCCACATTAGTATCACATGAAGTTAAGCAATAAGGCCAATTGCAATTTTGAAGGCAACGTCTGTAGGTACAAAGCATTGTTAGTGGCAAAAGGGTACTCACAAACATTTGGTGAGGATTACAATGATACTTTTGTTCCAGTTGCAAAACAAAGTACTTTCAGAACATTGTTGACAGTGGTAGCTTCTTGCAAAATGTTTGTGAAGCACCATATCACAACAGACTTTTTTAATGGTGATATGGAAGAGGAAATATATATGACACAGCCAGAAGGATACGTGAAAAAGAGAATAGTATCTTGTGTTGCAAGTTGCAGAAATGTCTTTACAAACTCAAGAAACTACAGTAGCTCAAATATGGAATTTAAAAACAAAGTCTTGCTAGATGAAGGATTAATACAAAGCAGAGCTGACCCATGTCTGAATTCAAAAAAAGTAAATATTGAAGTATTAATATACAGGATTTATATAGCGCCAACAGTTTGCTCAGCGCTTTACAATATAACGGGAGACAATACAGCAACAACACAGTTCAATACAAGAGGGTTAGGAGGGCCCTGCTCCTTGGAGCTTACAATCTAAGAGGGAGGGGCTAGTGATACAAAAGGTAGTAACTGTGGGAGATGGACTGGTAGGAGGAGTAGAAGATTCCATTATTAGCTGAGGGCAGGATAGGCTTCCCATATACTGGTATGTATATTTTACTCTATGTGAATGACTTGATTGTTGATCATAAAAAGAATGAGGAAGTTTCAAAGTTGATGGCAATGCTTAACCAGCATTTTGAGGCTAAAGATCTTGGGGATGTGACATACTACTTAGGAATTACCATTCAGCTCAAAGAAGATGGCAGCTTCCTGTTAATTAAGAAAGCTAAAATTGAGGCACGAATGAAGCCAAAGAAGCACATATTCCCATTGACACAGCATACCTAAAAACGGAAGGGGGTGAAGATTTTCTTCCTAGTAATGATCAATACAGACAAGCAGTGAGGGGGGGGCATTGCTTATTGCAGTCACTACATGTCCAGACATTGCAGCTGCCATCTTGCTTCTTTGTTGACTTGTGAGAGAACCACATAAAAAAAATCAATCAAGAGAGTCATGAGATATCTCAAACAAATGAAGGACTTGAGTCTGAAGCTGTCTGCAGTTGGTGATTTGAACGTCATAGGATATGTCAACTCTGATTGGGCAGGTGACCAAAGCACTTGCAAATCTTTGAGTGGTTACTTGTTCAAATTAGGAAATAGTCCTATATCTTGGACCAGCAAGAAGCAGATCTCAGTAGGTTTGTCTTCTACAGAGGCAGAATACATTGCTGCTGCCTATGCCAGTCAAGAAGCTGTGTGGTTACGTCATTTGCTTGAAGATCTTGGTGCATCAATGTCTCAGCCTACAATCCAATATGAGGACAATCAAGAATGTATCAGACTTGCCAGCAATGAGAAGATCAATGCAAGAGCAAAGCATATTTACATCAGACATCATTACATTCATGATCAGGTTTAACAAAAATGTACCTGTGCTTATGTTTGGTGAAACTGATAACATGATTGCGGATGCTTTGACAAAACTGCTTGCAAGAAACAGATAGAACTGAGAGCTGTAATGGGACTAATATAAGGAGTAATTGTTGAGTGGGGGTGTTGGAATACAGTTACAAAACCACAACATGCTGCAGTTTGGCTGTGTTGCCGGCAGGGGCGGACTGACAACTCATGGGGCCCCCGGGCAATAGGGGATCATGGGGCCCCTGTGTCCTTGCCCAAATTCAAAAAAGCCTATTAAAAAGGTACCAGGGGCATCTCATGGGGCCCCCTACTGACCCCAGGCCCTCGGGCAGTGCCCCGAGTTTCCAAATGGTCAGTTCACCCCTGGTTGCCGGTATGTCTTAATTATTATGAAACACTAGAAGATGCTTTTCACTGCACTGTAAGAAAAGTGGGCCACTGCATGTCATAAAACGATAAGCATTGTTGGGCATGATGTTCGAGTCGAACATAAGTTCGATTCGAATGTTGGCTGTTCGTGTGTTCAGCGAACACACGAACAGAGGGGGCGTTCGGTGGGCTGTTCACAGTGACAGTGCATTGTAATTGGCCAAAGCAATGCACCTGACCACAGGTCAGGTGCAATGCTTTGGCCAATCACAGTGCATGATGACGTCACAAAGGGGTCACAAGATGTGACATCATCACAGTATTTAAGAACTGTCATCCTGGCGGAGCTGTCAGACGGCTGGGAGCTAGTGTCAATAGCAGAGCTTTTTTTCTTTTTCCAGGTGGGTGGTGGCAGTCGGCATCATGATTAAATTGGATCTGCTTTGGATGGATAAGCCCACTACAGGTTTCACTGTCTAGTTGCCGGCAAGGTATAGACCAAGAAATTTTCCCCTAGGTTTTGGGACTTTAAAGGCAACATACACAAAATGGCAAAATTTATAGATACATTTTATTACAAAAAAAATACATATAAAAAATAGAGTATAGAATTATCATATTTTGTACAAACAGTTAAAAACAGAATCAACATTTGTGGTCAGTTGCACAAAAACATGCTGACTTGTAGTGAAAATGGAACTTCCCTCTGTAGAATGATGGAGAGGGACGATAGGTGTTTCTTCAGCTACGAAACACAATGTATTTTAGACCAAAGCCTTTCATCGGGGATGAGATGAGGGAAGAGGATGGCTAGAAAAGATTCTATTAAACACAATGGAGAACAGTATGATTCCATGCATAAAAATAAACATATTTTGATTTAAGACATAAGTCTCTATTACATACCATTCAAAACCTCTTCTTTATTTTTCTTTATTTTTGTCACCAGATACTGTGTAGAAGGAGAGGCGTGTCTTTCTCTGCGTGTCCACCACCAACACCCTCATGGGCTAGATATGACCAGAAGATGGAAAAAAACATCTACTTTTGGATCTACTTTGGGGGACATTTTTACATTTTTGTCTTTAATAAAGAACTTGTCAAAAACTGTCTTCTGTCATTTTTTACACTAAACTTTTTTGTGTGGATGAGTAGCGATACTATGTGCTCCATAATTATTCACATGGGGGAGTGGGATTTGGGGGCCCCCTTGTTAAAGGGGACTTCCAGATTCCAGTTAGCCACTCACCTGCAGACCTTACAACCACAGGTCAGGGTTGTTGGGAAGAGGCCCTTGTCCCTATCAACATGCCCCAGAGCACACCCCCATGTTGAGGGCATGTGGCCAGGCATGGTTCAGGAGGGGGAAGCTCACTCGTCCCCCGCCCCTTCCCTTACATGCCAGGCTGCATACTCAGATAAGAGTCTGGTATGGATTTTTTTTTTAATTTTGGGGTGGGGGTTCCCCTTAAAATTCATGCCAGACCCGAAAGGGCTTGGTATGGATGGGGGGAAACTCCAAGCATTTAAAAAAAAATGTAATTGCCGGGCAATGGCAGCATCTCCTTTAGTGGCTGTTTTTAGTAGCTGTGTGGTATCTTACCACATACTCAGATGCAGTAAGATACCGCTTAGTGAATTGTCCCCTCTGTTCGAAGTTCGCTGTCGAACCTTTGTTAGGTTTGAACATTCGACTGCGAACAAAACAGGGAGGTGTTTGGCCCATCACCAACGATAAGCATGAAATATCAGCAGATGCCTTCAGTGAAACCTGCCTGAACTTGGCAGGCTGAGCTATCTAGCTCTGCTGTAATGTATTTTCTCATGAATTAAATAAGCATCAATCCTATAGTTTATACACAGTATAATTTTTCACATGTAATTTGTGTAATGGAGCAGAGCGGCTTTTATTAAGTTCATCCCAGCAGGTGAATTTTCCTCTCTTTGCTGGACTTGGAATTAGGCCTGTATTGATTCTATGAAAATTGATTGGTTTTTCTCTGCATTCAGAATTCCATACTTACAGCAGAGGCCCTGTGTTTGTTTAAATGGATGTTTATTTAATGGAACCATAAAAATAGTTTGCAGTAATAGGTGAAGGCTGAAAATGAATCCCATTTAATCTTTGAATCATCATCATCCAAGTATGCATTCTGAAAGTTAAAGCTGAATTTCGGACACAATGAAAATACATGAATATAATAGGATATTGCCCACTAATCTTGGTTTACTATGCCTTCTGTTTCCTACTTCCTTTCCTAATTTGGAACCAACATCCATATAGGGCCCTTCTCTGAAGTTATTCCTGTCCCATAAATCACCATCTCTGGTGCATCCAATCCAAGGCCTGGGGAAGGGGGCGGGTTCCTTATCTGCCACTTGCGCTACAACTGACACCAGCTTTTGTCATTGTAGTTCTACTCTCATAAGGGCCACTGTGTTGCGGGCAGGGGCGGACTGACCATTTGGAAACTTGGGCACCACATGCTGTGGTGAAGAAATCACTTGAAGCAGTGTTTTGCTACTTGCATCTGTTTCTCCATCCAGGCAACAACTGGGGCGTTATTTATATCTAAAAGTCCTAAGAATCAGTCACTTATATTACAGATGAATGGGCCCCAACCACATGTACCGGCATGGGACTGTACTGCATTTCATTTGTGATATCCTTTTTGCTGCCTAACATAGGCTTATGGTTATGCCTCTCTTTTGACGCACACTGTGCTCGCTGCATTGTATACATGTGATATTTCATACCTTTGGTATAATTTTTGGGAATTCCCCTCTATGGGATAGAACCTATATGGTTATGACACATGTCTTTATATTTATTACATGTGACACTATATACCTATGGTATAATTTTTGTGTACACCTCCTTTGGGAAGTGTCAACCTATGTGCCAGTGCTACAAAGACTTTAGACTTTAGTGGTCATTGTCTTTGCAGCACATCTATCCAGACCGGTCTTGGTGTTACTTTATATGGTTTTAGGTCTGTGTGTATTGTCTCATACTGAGGTGATGGTAAACCAGGGCGATTGCCCATATGTCAAATATTTATATGTAATAAAGCATAATTTTTGGAAATTTTTCTGAGTATCACATTCTGTTCATAATGTAGCCGCTTTCTGTGAATTCCTTTTCACAAACCCTTCTTTTTTGTATGCCTCTTTGGGCTACTGAATGGAAGCCATATATTGGGTGATACAGTAATTTATTTTGTAACCTCCAAAAAAACTATCTTTAGTCAATGTGTCTTTTGGGTTCTTATGGACCTTTTCTTATAGAGGTTATCTGACTTTGATAATTTGGTTTACCATCGCCTCGGCTAATGAGTTTTTATTTTTTAAGGTGACTGGAATACATTGATTGAAAAGGATTGTCTTCATGGCATTTATACCAGGAGAAGAGGTTGAGCTAGAAATGCATCAAGCTTTTGTAGCTGAAGGTTCGGGTCAATTTACCGAGGATGAGGATATTAAAATAAAGTTTCGGGAACATAAAAAGTTAGTTATTAAACGTCTCAACCAGAAGTGGGATGTATGCTTCTTGGAAGCCTACATCAAACAGAGTATTATCCCACGCGGTTTGAGAAGTAAGGTAGTCCCGGCTGAACATCTACATAATGAAAGGTTTCTAGAGAAATGGAAAATGCTATGCATAGAACATGGGATTAATGGTATGAAACTCATAGTTGAGGAAGAAAAATTGCAACTTGAAGAATTAGATGTGGCCATTAGTAAGAGTGTATCAGGATTAGATCCCTTTAAAAATCAGGAGAACTTTGAAAAATACAATGAACAACTTAAAAAGGAAGTTGAAAAAGTTCAAAAAAACCTTAGAACCACTAAGCAAACTAAATTTAGGCGTGACCTTAAAGACTGGGAAACAGGAGAGATTTTTGATCTCACTATAAAAAGAAGTAGAAGTCGATCTAAACGAAGAATATTTCGTTCACATTCTAGATCAATGGGGGAAACTGTGTCTAGTGAAAGCGACTCTGAGAATCTCGGGAAATCTGTATCTTTTTTAGACCAACAAGATGGGGAATCTCCCCGAATCAATCAACTACAGATGGGAAGAGGATCCAAAAAGAAAACAGAGGAATCCTCAAAAAGCAAACATCAGGAGGACAAGGGCAGAACAAGAAGTCAGAGGAGGCAGTAGATGAAATTACCCATGACAGGAAGGTAATCAATTTGGCTAATATTCCACTCAGAAGGGAACATATCTCTTTACTTAATAAGGGTATGTCCTTTTCACCAGTGACCCCCATGGATGAGTTCCAAGTATTTAAAGATGTTAATTTATTTTTGAGAAAAGTTTTTTTAAGAATGATACATGGTAATCCCACTATGTTGGAGGATATGGCTTCTGACTCCTCCATGGAGGACCGCAAGATGCTTGATGTGTTGATATCTCTCATGGAGGAAAATGAGGATGGTGATGAGAATGAATTAGATCTGGATAATCACAATGAGGTGATTAGAAAAGTTGATCTAAATATTAGGTCGACTAAAATGCCGAAAATACGTTCCAACATGAGGATATCGACATTTCTAGATTTTGTTGCTGATGATCTTAAAAATCTTGAGTGGAAAATGCCAATTGGTGACAATCTTACAAAGAAGGAAAGAAAAGCCCTCAAAGAATTAAAAGAGACTAAGAATATTGTAATTAAGAGAAGTGATAAGGGGGGCAATGTAGTTATTTTAAATGAACAAAACTATGTTAAAGAGGTGAAGCGCCTATTGGGAGATTCATCTACATATAGGAAAGTAGCCACTAATCCGTTTCATGTGGTGGCAAGAAAACTAAACTCCATCTTAACATTGGGAAAAGAGGTGGGCCTCCTAACTAAAAAAGAGTATGAATATCTGAGAACTGAAGAATTTAATTACCCTACCTTTTATATTATCCCTAAAATACATAAAAATCAGGAAAATCCCCCAGGTAGACCCATTGTTTCTGCCATCAATGGCCCCCTAGACAAAACAGGGAAATATATTGACCTGTTTCTTAAAGACATGGTTCCTAATCTCCCCTCTTATGTAAGAGACACTAAAGATGTGTTGGCTAAAATTGAAAACTTAATCATCAATGAAAATTCCATTCTAGTGGGAATAGATGTGGAATCACTTTACACATCGATCCCACATGAATGTGGCTTGAGATCGGCTTTTTACTTCCTTGATAAAACATACCCCACTTCGGGAGGACAGAATGAATTTATTAGTGAGTTGCTGGACTTTGCGTTACGACATAACTTTTTCCAATTTAGTAATACCTTTTATCAACAGATCAGAGGTACTAGTATGGGAGCACCGTGGGCTCCGGCCTATGCATGTTTGCATCTAGGTTTCTGGGAGGAGCAGGTTGTCTTCAGATCAACAAAGTTCCTTGTTAATGTCCAGATTTGGTTAAGATATATAGATGATGTGTTCCTTGTATGGAGAGGAACATCAGAGGAATTAAAACTTTTTATGGAGGAGTTAAATCAAAATCCCTTTAACATTGGACTCACGTATGTTTTTGATGAAAGGTGTATTTCCTTCCTGGACTTGGAAATTAGACTTGAGAACGGAAGACTCCTCACAAAAACATATAGGAAACCTACTGCTGCCAATACTCTACTAGAGGCCAGAAGCTATCACCCACGTTCACTGATTTCAGGAATTCCAGTGGGACAATTTCTGAGATGTCGGAGAAATTGTTCGAATATTCATGACTTTAGGATGGAAGCACAGGATCTTTATAGAAGAATTAGGGAACGGGGATACTCTCACTCTCAAATCAGAAAAGCTCGGAGACGGGCATATCAAACTGACCGTAAGGATTTATTATCTCCTAAAAAGGAGGAGAAGGTCAAATTAAGTGAACAACCTGTTAGAATGATAACTCAATTTGGAGCCCAATGGCAAGCTGTAAAACAAATATTAGAAAAACATTGGAAGATTTTAACTCAATGTCCCAAATTGAATAAAATTGTAGGTGAGCGCCCCCAAATGGTAGCAAGAAGAGCACCAAATCTTGGTGACCTCCTTATTCATTCTGACTATCAACCGTTAAAACAGACAACATGGTTAAAATCACGTACTAAAGGGATGTTTAAATGTGGAAAATGTCAAATCTGTAAATATGTGGATCGTACAGACTCTTTTTTTGACTCAAGGAATAGCACTCATTATAAAATTCAAAGCCTTATAAATTGTTCTACAGTGAGAGTATTATACATTTTGACTTGTCCCTGTAAAAAGATGTATATTGGTAAGACCAAAAGACAACTTAAAGTACGAATAGGTGAACATTTCAGAGATATTAGATCTAATGACCCTGAAAGTAATCTTGCCCAACACTATGCTAAATATCATGGAGGTAAATTGGATGGTACAAAAGTGAAAGGTTTCTATGCATTGCATTTCCCTCAAAGGAGAGGTGACTTTGATAGAGAACTGCTAAAAAAGGAGAAATATTGGATATATAAACTTGATACATTGTACCCAAAGGGGTTAAATGTGGAATGTGATCTCCAAGTATTTTTGGATAAATAGATCTGTATGGATATATGTTCTTATATTGCCATATGTTGGTCAATCTGTGGTAATTCCTCACTCCTGTCAATGGCTGGTTAATGCGTTAATTGAATTATTGAAGACAATATGTTAACTAAATAATTAAGGTAAACCTTCTTTGGGGAGATATCTAATAACCTGATGGTACACATTGAAATATAGGTCTAGAAGTGTAGAAGGGACTAATCTTTGAACTATTTTCCTCTCCTTTGAGAATAAATGTACACTTATAAGTGGTTAATTTGAAATTTAGGAACCCTGGGCAAAATAACCTATAGAGGGATTTATTAATTAACATCGCCATCTTGTGGTGGTTTTGCGGTAATTTTTACTGTGTCCTTGTGTATTTTTGACCTAATAAATAGGTTTGGAGATCCTTTCAATAACACTGCCATCTCCTGGTGAAAGTGTGGTAATTTTCATTTGAATATAATTTTTGCTTTTTACTTTTGTGTGCATTGCTGTAATTGTCAAATCTTTCCTCTCTTTGATATTTCCAGTCGCCTGTCTTTTTAATTTAACTATGACCAGCGGTTGTGCTAAGTATTTAGCCCCTTTTCTTCCATTGGGGATAAATGCAATGTAATTTTTTGCATATGTGGGTGGGTCTTAATCCACTATAAATAGAAGGTTGAAATGCAGGAATCCCATTGGTCCTGACGAAGCTGAGTGATATACGCCCATCGGCGAAACGCGTTGACGTCATACGTCAGATACGTCACTTCCGGTCATGCGCACTAGGTGGAACGCACGCTGACCTACAAGGAGGTAGCCATCTTCACATGCCATGAGGCATACTTAGGCGGCACAGGCGCCATGGAGAGGTCGTTAGCGGTGGTTCCTTGGTTCCATACAGCAGTACCTTTTGAAGGGCAGTACTTATGAAGGATATCCTTTTTGTTCTTACTACCCATTGCACAGGTGGTGAGTGGACTGTTACAGGACATTAGATTAAAGGTCCCTTGTGACCTATATGGCATAAACGTCTATTATCGAGTGAAAGCTCTTACAGTGACTTCCCTCATATTGTTTGTCTTACTACAGGATGGGAACATTATGGTGCTTTATATAGGAAACAAGGCATGCCACATATATTTCAACGGGCGGAGGAGCCGCTGGGCCTTATCTTGTTTTCAACAAAAAGTGGTGTGTAGTCCATATGCTGTGGTGAAGAAATCACTTGAAGCAGTGTTTTGCTACTTGCATCTGTTTCTCCATCCAGGCAACAACTGGGGCGTTATTTTTTGTATGCCTCTTTGGGCTACTGAATGGAAGCCATATATTGGGTGATACAGTAATTTATTTTGTAACCTCAAAAAAAACTATCTTTACCCCCATGAGATGCCCCTGGTACCTTTTTCATAGGCTTTTTTGAGTTTGGGCAAGGACACAGGGGCCCCATGATCCCCTATTGCCAGGGGGCCCCATGAGTTGTCAGTCCGCCCCTAGTTGCGGGAGCCTCTAAGCTCTGGACAGCTAGGCAACAGGCATTTTTCACACTTTCATCCACAGTCAGTGAACAGTCCGTGAGCTTGCTTTTGGTATTTTATTAGGGGGAAATAACTTGGATAGGGAGATAGGGATTATGGGATGCGCAGCTTGGCTTGAATCAATGAAGGGGGGGGGGGGGGGCAACTTCCTTATTATGTACAGAAACAGATCCTGGACTGTTTTTTTCGTGAAAGCCATCAGTCTTTGTGGATCAGAAGAAACAGCCCTTTTTACAGGCAAGGAACTAGCAAAATCAGCGTAGCTTCTTGTAACTACATGCAGAGACGCCTCCTCTCCCCTATAGAATTGCTCCCAGCCCCACTGCCCACAGACACTACCAGCCATCCTGGCTGCTCTGAAGATCACCCAGGACAAGGATAAAGGACTGAGCCCAGCGCTGTCCTTTCAAAGCTTGCTACATGTGGCAGTCTTTCCCCTTGGGGATCACAGGGTGTGCAGATGTACTCAATCTGTCCTCTTTGCTCCCACTGCTCCAGGTCTCAATCTCATTCATGCTGCACTGTTGAATGTATCCTCCTGAGCCAGCCTACTCCCAGCCTGGAGGCTGCCCCCCCCCCACAGACCCAGGGGATCCCTGCGAGGTACCAACAGTCTCCTCAGCACTCCATCTTCCACCTGACTCCTCTGTCAGCCTGACTCTCCCATATTTATGGGCCAGTCTAACAGGGCCCCCAAACCTGGGATTGGCCAGACTTTACATAAGCATGCAGATTGGGTCTCCACCCCCTTCTGCTTACTGACTTCTGGAAGCTTCCATGGTCCCCCAGAGTCAGGAGGAGAGCCACAACCTGTTAAGCCATCCAGCTGACCTGCAACAATCCTACCTCAATCACAGACTCACACAGTTCCCATAAATCATGCACAATGATTTTACCTGCAATACACTATTCTAGTAGCATACTACATCACATTTGTCACATTCTTAGATTGTAAGTTCTAATGAGCAGGGCCCTCTGATTCCTCCTGTATTCAATTGTATTGTACCTGTACTGTGTGCTCTCATGTTGTAAAGCACTGCGCAAACTGTTGGAGCTATATAAATCCTGTATTATTATAATAATAATAATAATGGGCATTGTCCTGGCAATGTACATAGCTCCTAAAGGGTAACTCTACTTTCACGGAAAAAATAGTATACACAATTGATAAAAAAACCATAATGTATATTAAAGTATATTTGCTGTTCAATCTGCAGCTGCTGTAATTTTCTGTAAAATTCAATTCAATGAGGCAACCTGGATGAGTTCTGTAGACCACTGGTGTATGGAATGTCCCCAGAATCGTCATTCGTTGCTTGTGTGATTTGCTCACTGATTTTTGCAGAAATCTGCACTTAGATAAGTCAAATTTTAGGCATCCTGTGCAGTAGGAATTTGAGTTTTGGTGAGATACTCCCCAAGGGTTAAATATTTCTAAATAGATGCCCACACTGTAGCTTTTCTCATCAGAACACTGAGGGCTGGTTCACACTATGCCCTGATTTGAATCGTACAGGAATGCGCCATGCGTTCCTGTGCGATTCATATGAGGGTCTATGGGGTGCGATTTCATGCCCATTCATTTGAATGCTCTAAACGTAGTGCATGCGCTACTTTTTTTCAACACACGGCAACCGCATCACATGGTACTTTGTACTGTGCGGGCTGATGCGGGCAAACGCAAACGTTTGGGGTATCATTAACTTTAACTGACCCCCACAGAAGATCGCAAGGGCATTGCAATCGAAACACGGTGTAGGAAGTTGCAGGGGAATGCGTCTCTCCTGCACCGCATTGCAGTGTGAACGAGCACTGAGAGTGCACCAGGTGATTATAATGAACCAGAACCTCTCCCTAAACAAAAAGCTGTTTCTTAAGAGCAGAAAATGGTAGGAATCAGATACAAGGTTTGCCAAAATCTTTTGGCATACATTGATCACCAAGAGGGGATTTTTTTATGTCAACCAAAGAGGAATTGCACATTAAAGTAACACCCCAGCCAAAGACAATTTTTAGCAATTTTGGATAGAGTATGGTAGAATCAGAACCCTTGTAAAATGTTTATAGCTGCCTTTTCCTGGCAAACATTACCAACTGAACAGAAATTGATGGGAAAACCAATACCTACATTTGTCACCACACCAGAAGGTAGAGATTTACTGTCAAAGAGGATGAATCTCAATAGGGTGAGATACAATTCCTAGCTTGTCTTTCTCTGAAGTGAGTACCACCTGAGCCCACTGAAACACTACATATTAATACTTCAAATAAATGCGTTCTTATTTATAACTGACTTGTGCTAACCCAACACATCTTCCTTTCGGTTCACCTTATAGTATTCTCCGCTGAATTGTATTGCATCTTAATTTGAATCACTTCCCTGTTATGTTCCATTATCATCTAAAGAATACCCTGTGGCACTTTCTAAAAGAAAATGTTTCATTTGATTGCAAAGGTTGTTGTACTGTAAGTGTTGGTACATTGGCAGTGGATGAAGGAAAACCTGTGTGGGGGCAGAGAAGAAAATGGAAAGGACACAAATACAACACAGATGACACACTGTTCCCTTCTGCTGCCTGTGGATGGGGGCCATATTGGCTTCCGGCTGCTGAGCACTGACAAAAAGACACATTTGGATTGAGATGGAAGGTCAGAAGGGGGAATGATGCCATAAATCGTACAATAATTGTTTTTTTAAAGCATGCAATAGTCTCAATTCACAAAGCTAACACACCAGGATAAGTATCCTTATCATAAAAGTGTCAAAAAAAAGTTGAATAAAATGTGAAAATAGCAGTCACTTTGCTGAAAATAGACTTCCTGTATCTTTTCTGAAATAAGAAACACTCACCTACCTGCTCATAGCCTTCTATCCAATGTGCATTCCCAACACCATCTGAGATGAGATGATGTCCTCACCTGCTGGTTAATGAAGAGGGAGAAAACCTACCACCTGGAAGTTGGAGAAGATGATAGTAGACAGTGAGGGATGTAACTGTTGCGCCTCTCAGTTGTTGCATCACTGGAGGTGAGTATTTCCCAAAATGTAATTCCACTTTACAGGTCTGTGAAAACATAATATTTCTCAATCTGTGTGTGGATGCGGCTAACGGTAAGGCAGAGCTTTATAAGGAACAGACAACACAAGTTCTCCTTAAAGCGTTTTCCCACGCATACCAAAAATAAAAGCTTGCCAGGAATTCTAACTCTTTCCTTCTCTATCCAAAAGTAAAACATTTTCAAAAGTTTTGGTTGGAGTTAGGCTTTAAAATATCCATTCATGAACTGGTTTATCTGCCAAAATGGTTGTTACATAGTTAATAGGATTGAAAAAAGACAAATCCATCCAGTTCAACCAACAGAGAAAACACACACACAAATAGAAAATCTCCATATACACAATCCTATACCCACAGTTAATCCAGAAGATGACAAAAAACCCCAATAAAGCATGATCTAACTTGCTCCAGCAAGGGAAAAAATGTCCTTCCTGATCCCCCGAGAATCCAGGCCTCTTTTAAAGCAATCTACTGAGCTGGCCAGAACCAACTCTTGAGGGAGTCTATTCCACATTTTCACAGCTCTTACTGTGAATAATCCTTTCCATATTTGGAGATTAAATCTCTTGTCCTCCAAAGGTAAAGAGTGCCCCCTTGTCCTCTGTGATTACCTTAAAGCTAAAAACTCTACATTGAGTTCACTATATGGACCACCTATGTATTTATATATGTTGATCATATGCCCTTTATGTATTATACATGGAGATCATATTCCTCATAGCTGATCTCCTCCATGCCTCTTATCAGTTTGGTTGCCCTTCTCTGTACTTTCTCCAGTTCCCCAATGTTCTTTTTGTGAATTGGTGCCCAAAACTGAACTGCATATTCCAGATGAGGTCTTACTAATGATTTGTACCGGGGTAATATGATATCTCTCTCTCTGGAGTCTATACCTCTTTTAATACAAAAGGTTTTTCTCACTTTGAAAACCGCAGCTTGGCATTGCATGCCATTATTAAGCTTATGATTAGAGATGAGCGAATTATTCAAAAATTCGATTCGGCCGATTCGCCGAGTTTCAGGAAGAAATTCGATTCGATGCGAATTAATTCGCTACGAAGTTAACTTATAAAAAGGGTTTCTAGGCTTCAGAGAGCCTTTAAATTAGTGCAGAACACTGTACCTTTAATTTAAATGCCCTTGGAGATGAGGAAGGAGAAGGAGAAGGATGAGAAGAAGGAGAAGGATGAGAAGAAGGAGAAGGATGAGAAGAAGGAGAAGGAGAAGGATGAGAAGAAGGAGAAGGATGAGAAGAAGGAGAAGGAGAAGGAGAAGGATGAGAAGAAGGAGAAGGATGAGAAGATGGAGAAGGAGAAGGATGAGAAGAAGGAGAAGGAGAAGGATGAGAAGAAGGAGAAGGAGAAGGATGAGAAGAAGGAGAAGGAGAAGGATGAGAAGAAGGAGAAGGATGAGAAGAAGGAGAAGGAGAAGGATGAGAAGAAGGAGAAGGATGAGAAGAAGGAGAAGGATGAGAAGAAGGATGAGAAGAAGGATGAGAAGAAGGAGAAGGATGAGAAGAAGGATGAGAAGAAGGAGAAGGATGAGAAGAAGGATGAGAAGAAGGAGAAGGATGAGAAGAAGGAGAAGGAGAAGGGTGAGAAGAAGGAGAAGGATGAGAAGAAGGAGAAGGATGAGAAGAAGGATGAGAAGAAGGATGAGAAGAAGGAGAAGGATGAGAAGAAGGATGAGAAGAAGGAGAAGGATGAGAAGAAGGAGAAGGATGAGAAGAAGGATGAGAAGAAGGAGAAGGATGAGAAGAAGGATGAGAAGAAGGAGAAGGATGAGAAGAAGGAGAAGGATGAGAAGAAGGAGAAGGATGAGAAGAAGGAGAAGGAGAAGGATGAGAAGAAGGAGAAGGAGAAGGATGAGAAGAAGGAGAAGGAGAAGGATGAGAAGAAGGAGAAGGATGAGAAGAAGGAGAAGGATGAGAAGAAGGATGAGAAGAAGGATGAGAAGAGGGAGAAGGATGAGAAGAAGGATGAGAAGAAGGAGAAGGATGAGAAGAAGAAGGATGAGAAGAAGGAGAAGGATGAGAAGAAGAAGAAGGATGAGAAGAAGGAGAAGGATGAGAAGAAGGAGAAGGATGAGAAAAAGAAGAAGGATGAGAAGAAGAAGTAGGATGAGAAGAAGAAGAAAGATGAGAAGAAGGAGAATTCCAAGCCGGCAAAAAGTGTATCTGCAGAGCTCCGCTATTTCTTAGCGGAGCTCTGCAGATACACTTAACGGAGCTCTGCAGATACACTTTTTGCCGGCTTGGAATTCTTCTTATTTTCATCCTACTTCTTCTTCTTCTTCATCCTCATCCTCATCCTCTTCTTCTTCTTCTTCTGAGGATGAGGATGAGGATGAAGGAGAAGAAGAAGAAGAAGTAGGATGAAAATAAGAAGAATTCCAAGCCGGCAAAAAGTGTATCTGCAGAGCTCCGCTAAGTGTATCTGCAGAGCTCCGCTATTTCTGACAGTTCTGTGACATTCCAACCGCTGTATGGAGGGAATGTCACAGAACTGTCAGAAATAGCCTATTTCTGACAGTTCTGTGACATTCCCTCCATACAGCGGTTGAAACATTGTATCTATTTGTTTCCATAAATGGTTCCATTTATGGAAACAAATAGATACAATGTTTCAACCGCTGTATGGAGTGAATGTCACAGAACTGTCAGAAATAGCCTATTTCTGACAGTTCTGTGACATTCCCTCCATACAGCAGTTGAAACATTGTATCTATTTGTTTCCATAAATGGTTCCATTTATGGAAACAAATAGATACAATGTTTCAACCGCTGTATGGAGTGAATGTCACAGAACTGTCAGAAATAGCCTATTTCTGACAGTTCTGTGACATTCACTCCATACAGCGGTTTCAACAACATTCACTCCATACAGCGGTTGAAACATTGTATCTATTTGTTTCCATAAATGGAAACAAATAGATACAATGTTTCAACCGCTGTATGGAGTGAATGTCACAGAACTGTCAGAAATAGCGGAGCTCTGCAGATACACTTAGCGGAGCTCTGCAGATACACTTTTTGCCGGCTTGGAATTATTCTTATTTTCATCCTACTTCTTCTTCATCCTCATCCTCATCCTCTTCTTCTTCTTCTGAGGATGAGGATGAAGAAGAAGAAGAAGAAGTAGGATGAAAATAAGAATAATTGCAAGCCGGCAAAAAGTGTATCTGCAGACCTCCTCTAAGTGTATCTGCAGAATAGAGGAGCTCTGCAGATACACTTTTTGCCGGCTTGGAATTATTCTTATTTTCATCCTACTTCTTCTTCTTCTTCATCCTCATCCTCAGAAGAAGAAGAAGAGGATGAGGATGAAGAGGAAGAAGAAGAAGAAGAAGAAGTAGGATGAAAATAAGAAGAATTCCAAGCCTGCAAAAAGTGTATCTGCAGAGCTCCTCTATTCTGCAGATACACTTAGAGGAGCTCTGCAGATACACTTTTTGCCGGCTTGCAATTATTCTTATTTTCATCCTACTTCTTCTTCTTCTTCTTCTTCTTCATCCTCATCCTCTTCTTCTTCTGAGGATGAGGATGAGGATGAGGATGAAGAAGAAGAAGAAGAAGTAGGATGAAAATAAGAATAATTCCAAGCCGGCAAAAAGTGTATCTGCAGAGCTCCTCTAAGTGTATCTGCAGAATAGAGGAGCTCTGCAGATACACTTTTTGCCGGCTTGGAATTATTCTTATTTTCATCCTACTTCTTCTTCTTCTTCTTCATCCTCATCCTCAGAAGAAGAAGAAGAGGATGAGGATGAAGAGGAAGAAGAAGAAGAAGTAGGATGAAAATAAGAAGAATTCCAAGCCGGCAAAAAGTGTATCTGCAGAGCTCCTCTATTCTGCAGATACACTTAGAGGAGCTCTGCAGATACACTTTTTGCCGGCTTGGAATTATTCTTATTTTCATCCTACTTCTTCTTCTTCTTCTTCTTCATCCTCATCCTCAGAAGAAGAAGAAGAGGATGAGGATGAGGATGAAGAGGAAGAAGAAGAAGAAGTAGGATGAAAATAAGAATAATTACAAGCCGGCAAAAAGTGTATCTGCAGAGCTCCTCTAAGTGTATCTGCAGAATAGAGGAGCTCTGCAGATACACTTTTTGCCAGCTTGGAATTATTCTTATTTTCATCCTACTTCTTCTTCTTCTTCTTCTTCATCCTCATCCTCAGAAGAAGAAGAAGAGGATGAGGATGAGGATGAAGAGGAATAAGAAGAAGAAGTAGGATGAAAATAAGAATAATTCCAAGCCGGCAAAAAGTGTATCTGCAGAGCTCCTCTAAGTGTATCTGCAGAATAGAGGAGCTCTGCAGATACACTTTTTGCCGGCTTGGAATTATTCTTATTTTCATCCTACTTCTTCTTCTTCTTCTTCTTCTTCATCCTCATCCTCAGAAGAAGAGGATGAGGATGAGGATGAAGAGGAAGAAGAAGAAGAAGAATAAGGATGAAAATAAGAATAATTCCAAACCGGCAAAAAGTGTATCTGCAGAGTTCCTCTATTTCTGACAGTTCTCTGACAGCTCCTTCACATGTACAGCGGTTGAAACATCTGTTTCCGAATAAAAACATCTGTATCCTAAATGGAAACAAATAGATACAATGTTTCAACCGCTGTACATGTGAAGGAACTGTCAGAGAACTGTCAGAAATAGCGGAGCTCTCTGCAGGGACACTTTTGCCGGCTGATCGGGAAAAATCCGATTCGCGCACCCGAAGTAGGCAAATATTCGGATTCGACGCGAATTTATCCTGAAATTCGTATCGAATTCCACTTTGCCTGGTTCGATTCGCTCATCTCTACTTATGATCTACCAGAACTCCCAGATCCTTCTCCACCATTGATTCCCCCAGTTGTACCCCCCCTACTATGTATGATGCATGCATATTCTTAGCCCCCAAGTGCAGAACCTTACATTTATCAACATTAAACCTCATTTGCCACATAGTTGCCCAATTACACAGAGCATTGAGTTTGGCTGTAAGTTGAAGACATCCTGTAAGGACGTTATTCCACTGCACAGCTTGGTGTCATCTGCAAAGACTGAAATGGGATTTATAATCCCAGACCCTATATTATTTATAAATATATTAAAAGTAAGGTTCCCAACACTGAACCCTGGGGTACACCACTGATGACCCTAGACCATTCAGAGTATGAATCATTAACCACTACTCTCTGAATTTGGTCTTTTAGCCAATTTTCTGTCCCTTTACAAACTGATTTTTTCAAGCCTGTAGACTTTACCACATTAACCGTGTGTGGGGAACTGTGTCAAACGCTTTTGCAAAATCCAAGTATACTATATCCATAGCCTCTCTAAGGTTTTTCTTACCTCCTCATAAAAAGAAATTGGATTGTAATTCTATTTTAGCCAATAATGTGAGCAACAGAGCCAGTGAGTAAAACTACAAGTCAGAGTCTGCAGCTCTGCAGAATCCATTGTCACCTTCCAGTGTTCTTAGACACGTATCCATCATAATGCTTGCAATGGCAAGCGCTCATTGGTCAGTGTGACTGCACTGACCAATATGAAGCTTTTTTTTCTGGGACAAAGGAATGTGAGTAATCCATTAAGGCTTGCACCTCTCCTTGCTTAATTTTTACCTTGAAGGGAAGATCCCAGACGTTATAGCTTCAATGATTACATCTATGCATGACTTGGTCTTTGCACTGGTTTCCATGACTAACCAACTCCAGGTGGACTCCTTGCAGACTATTTATACAGAGCCTTCTTTCCCAAGGTGCCCCACACAGGGGCAGGCGTGCACTTCCTTTCTATGGTGCACCCCCTAACTCTGGGGACCACTAGTGGCTATCTAGGCACTTAGGCCAGCCTTTCTCAACCAGGGTGCCTTGGCAAAATGTCTAAAAATTGACTAAAACTTTTATACAAGCCAGCGGGTGGAACAAGTCTGCCTTTTAGTTACACAAAGCCACAGCTTTTCATTTTTGTGCACCATTACAATCTTCTAGCCGCTGACATCCTGACAACCAATGACATCATCAGTCGATAAGGAGGATGTCAGCTGCATGCACAGCATCCTAGTTTGACCCTCCCCTGCCCCTCTCCATCAGTGCTGGGGCCACATAAGCTCAGTGATAGAGAAAAACTGAAGGAGAAGAGGAACACTGGAATACTACTCAGTACCAGTGTGCAAAAGTGTATTTTCTTTGGAAGATTAAATCACCTCTAATGTTGGGTGTCCTACATGTGTGGGTGTTGCTGCGTTTATATAAAACTATTAGAATAGTTTTTCACATTTTAGAATGGGGTGCCTCAAGACTGTCCAAAATTTTGAAGGGTGCCTCGGGAGAAACACTGACATAGACAACCTACCTTCACTAGGATTCTAAACTCTAACTATGGTGACACCTAATGGTCAATTTGGGGGACTACACCCGGCACTCCTGTCCCCCTACCCTAAAGCAACACAAGAACCCAATTAGTTGTGTTTGCTGATAAGAAGCAGGGGCGGACTGACCATTTAGAAACTCGAGCACTGCCCGAGGGCCCGGGGTCAGTAGGGGGCCCCATGAGATACACCTGGTACCTTTTTGCATAGGCTTTTTTGAGTTTGGGCAAGGACACAGGGGCCCCATGAGTTGTCAGTCCACCCCTGATAAGAAGCATGCTAATAGGAAGAGAAAGCAGAGTGACCGGGAGATGAGCTCATCCCTGTGCTGCTTCTCCTTTCACTGTGCAGTCTCATGCTAGAGAAGTTCCAGGACAACCAGGACAACCTGGGCTCATATGAAATAGTTGCCTCAGATGCACTTCTCACAGGTAAGCATGGTCACATAGCTGTTCTGATCAATGCTGAGCATTTGCCATTGCTAGCATTATGAAGGATACTCACATCAGGGCTGTGTATTGTGGTGCACAATGTATAGACTCTTACACAAGCAGCACGAGGCATCATGGCTGCTATGAGTAGTAGGGTCTAGAGGGGTGGCCAAGATATTCACAGTTAGTTCACCTTTTTTTTTTTGTGAAAAGACAAACTTACCTCTTTTCTTCCTACAGAATGGCACATAAATAAAAACTTTAACGTACGCATTGCAATTATAACTCGAAGCATGTACTCACTGGTAAAACACTGTACTTCCCTTTAAAATGTGTAATTTCTGTAAGATCTCTGCATCTGCTACAGTCAGCACTGAATAATTATTTCAAGCATAAGGGGTAAGAAAATAAGCAATAGAAGAAAACAAAGCATTTGTTATTTTTCCCATTACCAGGGCAGGCTCCCCTTGCAGCTTCTGACGATAAAGTCATTATTTCTCCCCATCCCATGGAAACAAAGCTCTGTCTGAAATGGAGGAGAAGGAATGCAGATCAGCTAAGTGCTGTAGATAAGTCAGTTTTGATCGCTGCAGGTACAAAGACAACTTAATATCTTTTCATCACATCAAGCACCAGCCGGCGTGTCTAAATAAAATCCATATTATCTGCTAAACTGCATCGCAGACTGATATCCCCTGTTATGGCAATGAAGATCGCATCACATAGCAGCTATTATTCCACATGGCCTTCCTCAAAAATACAGCATTGCACAAACAACATAATAAATAGATGACGTATACCCAGCCAAGACAACAGCCCTTCGCTTTACAGGGAAACTATATTATCTCTACAATTCAATACAAGGTATTCAGCAAACACTGCAGATGCACTAGAGGTTGACAGAGTTTGCCTTAAAGCTGAACTCCAGGCAGATACAATATTAATACATCTCTGTGATCACTAAATGCTCTGTGATCACTATCAGCCTCTTGCAGTCTCTTTACAGCAGGGCTGGAGTGTGGGAGGAAGAAGCAATGCTGTGTAATGGTTGTCATTTGTTTTTTCATGGCTTAGAAATTCCATGCACAGCAATGTGGTGGGGGAGCACCTGTACTCTAACCCATTCCTGCCTGTCACAGGTTCATCCCCTTAGACCCATTGAGGTGCTATGGGCATGGGATCTTTCCCTAAGTGCCATTATAGAGGCACCCTCAGGAGGCCCAAAGGGTGGTCTAACCAGCATCACCCAATACCTTCCACAGACCCTATGGCAATGAAGCCCAATAGCAGCCTCACCCAGCACAATTTTTGTTTCCAGAGGATGTTCTCAGTTTGAGGTTAGGAGAAGAAAGAGTCCACCCAACTATAGCCTTTTAACTATTTTACTGGAACACAGTTGATTTACATATGTACATTCTTTTCAGCCATCCCAGAGCTGAGAGCACATTCTAAGAGATAACAGCAGAGATGAGAGTTAAGTTCATGACCAGCTCATTTTTTTAGGGATTTGCCAGAGTTCTACATTCTATGTCAAAGGGATGTGAATAGTCCCATACGTCCTGCACCTCTTCCTCCTTGCTTACCCCCAACGTGAGAGGTCCCAGTAGCTAGAGCCTCAGAGATTACATCCCTGCATGCTTGGTCCTTGCACTGCTTCCCATGACAAACCAACTCCAGATGAACTCTTTCCAGGCAATTTATACAGAGCCCTCTTTCCCAAGATCGCCAACACTGGCAGGGGTGGAGCCAACACTTTCTAATTACCTATAGTGCACCCTCTGACTATTCTGGGGACTTCTAGTGGCTGCCTAGGCAGTTAGACTACCTACTCTTCACTACAAGGTTCTAAATGACTTTACTAGGCACTCCTGTGTTCCTAAACACCTCATATCTTCTACAATCAAATTGTCTTTATTGACATTTGTTCAACATGTCATAAAAAAAGTTTCAGAACACCAGGGGTCAATTCATTTGGCAAAGTTGTATTGGGACATATGGCCCTGTTATGGTTCAGGACCCTGTTGTTTTGTAAAACACAAGGGCATAAAATATTCTGGTCTAAGCACTTATGGAGTCCACCTTCTTTTTTCTGAAATCATATCATATTCTGGAAAGTCTGGATTGTTGCTCCACACAATATGGGTTCAATTCCTGTTTTGTTTCTAGATTGCTGCCATGAGCATGCTTGAGGTTTTAAACCTGTACCTTAGCTCCAGGCCTAAATGGTAGAAGCTTGACCACACTCTATTCTGATAAGTGTTTGTGTCACTCTAACATCTTAGTATGGCAACACCAATGGTTTTGAACCTACTGGTCTGGGGATCCCACTGTTACAGTGTCTGGTGTTTCTAAAAGCAAATCAACTGGTTATATTTCATTATGGGCCAGCATCAAAAAGAAATTCATATATCCCATGGCTAGCATTCCCGTTCCAAGGAACAAACCATGCACGACAAGCTGAGTCTCGTTGAATCACTTTCTTTTGCGAATGGTATGAAGAGGTATGTGACTTCCTGATACCACTGACACAGCATAATTCAAGAATAATTGAGATCCAAAATTGGGGCCCTGATCTGGTAATATTTGTTTGGCATACCCAGATGGGCAAGCTACATGTGTCCAAAAAAATGTAATTGTAGTGATTAGAGATGAGCGAATCGAACATGACGAAGTGGAATTCGTTTCGAATATTAGGAAAAATTCAATTCGCGCCGAATCTGAAAATTAGCAAACTTCGGATGCACGAATCGAATTTTCCCCGATCGGCCGATTTTCATCCCTTCTACAGCCGGCAAAAAGTGTCCCTGCAGAGAGCTCTGCTATTTCTGACAGTTCTCTGACAGTTCCTTCACATTTACAGCGGTTGAAACATTGTATCTATTTGTTTCCATTTAGGATACAGATGTTTTTATTCGGAAACAAATAGATACAATGTTTCAACCGCTGTAAATGTGAAGGAACTGTCAGAGAACTGTCAGAAATAGCGGAGCTCTCTGCAGATACACTTTTTGCTGGACTGGAATTCTTCTTATTTTCATCCTACTTCTTCTTCTTCTTCTTCATCCTCATCCTCATCCTCTTCTTCTTCTTCTTCTTCTTCTTCTTCTTCTTCATCCTCATCCTCTTCTTCTTCTTCTTCTTCTTCTTCTTCATCATCCTCATCCTCTTCCTCTTCTTCTTCTTCATCCTCATCCTCTTCTTCATCCTCATTCTCTTCTTCTTCATCCTCATCCTCTTCTTCTTCATCCTCATCCTCTTCTTCTTCTTCATCCTCATCCTCTTCTTCTTCTTCTTCTTCTTTATCCTCCTCTTCTTCTTCTTCTTCATCATCATCCTCATCCTCTTCTTCTTCTTCCTCACCATCATCCTCTTCTTCTTCTTCATCCTCATCCTCTTCTTCATCCTCATCCTCTTCTTCTTCTTCTTCATCCTCATCCTCTTCTTCTTCATCCTCATCTTCTTCTTCTTCTTCTTCATCCTCATCCTCTTCTTCTTCATCCTCATCTTCTTCTTCTTCTTCATCCTCATCTTCTTCTTCTTCTTCTTCATCCTCATCTTCTTCTTCTTCATCCTCATCTTCTTCTTCTTCTTCATCCTCATCCTCTTCTTCTTCTTCCTCATCCTCATCTTCTTCTTCTTCTTCTTCTTCCTCATCTTCTTCTTCTTCTTCTTCATCCTCATCCTCTTCTTCTTCTTCCTCATCCTCATCTTCTTCTTCTTCTTCTTCTTCTTCATCTTCTTCTTCATCTTCTTCTTCTTCATCTTCTTCTTCTTCTACATCATCTTCTTCTTCTTCATCTTCTTCTTCTTCATCATCTTCTTCTTCATCATCTTCTTCTTCATCTTCTTCTTCATCATCTTCTTCATCATCATCTTCTTCATCATCTTCTTCTTCATCTTCTTCTTCTTCATCTTCTTCTTCTTCTTCATCTTCTTCATCTTCTTCTTCATCTTCTTCTTCTTCTTCATCTTCTTCTTCATCTTCTTCGTCGTGCCCCGTGACTGCCCAAATGAGTGAAGTGTGCGGTGATTCTAAGATCGACGGCACTCATCTGCATGTCATACTGACTGACAGTATTATTTCTCTTCCCCAGCAGACTCCAAGGGCATTTAAATTAAAGGTACAGTGTTCTGCACTAATATAAAGGCTCTCTGAAGCCTAGAAACCCTTTTAATAAGTTAAATTCGCAGCGAATAAATTCGCATCGAATCGAATTTATTCCGCAAATTCGCCGAATCGAATTTCTGAATAATTCGCTCATCTCTAGTAGTGATAGCTGTCATTTGTTGAGTCCAATAATGGTGAATTTGGAACACAAATTAGGGCATAATGATGCCCAGACGTAACTTCTGCCACAAAGTCCATGGTTGATAATTCAAATGGTTCCCTGGTACTGATGGTAAGGGGAGTGGTGTGTTCCACTTTACTTTTATGGACAGGGCACTATTGACATCCTGACAGGCTTTGTGCATGTAAGTCGAAAGATGTGGACAATAAAAGCACTATGGGAAACACTTCTATACATTCACTGAAATATCTTCTTGTCCAGTGTGTACATTATGGAGTGGTATTCATTGGTATAGAAGATTTTGAACCTTTAGTTTGTCCCACTGACTCAGTAGTATATGGATTGTCATTCTCAGAAGCTAGGTTTCCTATTTCTAAACAAGAATCTCTTGAGGTGGGAAATTGAGATCTTGTCTTTGCAGTGTAGTCCTTTTTTAGGGTAAAATACTGTATATCAGGACTGGCTTGTTGGAGCTGGTTATTTTGTTTTGCTGAAGTTATGCCAGTTTTGTGTCTAGTCATGATGGGAAAGTTGGGATTGTTCTTGCATGACATGGTGAGAGCTCGTCAACATTGCTGTGCTGTTTCCAGGTGTATAGTAAATGGTATAGTTGATCAAGCTAGCCAAGTCACCCAACGTTGTTCAAGGGTTCCCAGCTTAGCGGTTTCTAAGTAAGCCAGAGGGTTATTGTCTATGTAAATGTGTACTTGTTCACTAAGCAAGTATTCAGCAAAAATCTCAGTCAGAGCCCTGGTAATAGCTAGTAATTCAAAGCTGAAGTTGCTGTAGTTAGCTGGATTAGATTCTGTAGGCAGCAAGCTTTGGCTTGCATAGGCAATAACTCTTTCAGTACTCCCTTCTTTTGAGCGAGCACAGCTTCTAAACCTTGTAATCTACCATTAGTATACGTTCTGAAAGGCTTCTGTCATTTAGTACACGATCTGGAACTGTTACTACATAGATCTTTGAGACTCTCAAATGCTTTTTAGTGGGCAAACTGCCACTGAGAAATAATGGAAGGCAAAGGTTTTCCATTAAAATGAGTGGGGTGTCCACATAGTAGCTGAGCAAGTGTGGCAGTGATCTGAGCAAAGTTGGAAATGATAATAATACATACCTCCCAACTCTGAGATGGGAATGAGGGACACCTATAAGCAAAAGTATGTATTCATAGGACACACCCCCTGTCACACCTCCTTACAAGGAAAATTAATATGTAAAAAATGATTGGTTAAACCTACAATTGCTTTTTTACCACTACTATTCCTTTATATTGGCTTTTGAAATGTACAAATGCAACAATTTAGAAATTGAATGAATGGTTAACATTGTAAAACACGTTTTGATAGATAAATAGTGCAATTTATATACAACTATATAGATCAGACCAAAATGAGGGACAAATGTGGAGGAAAGAGGGACAGAGGGACTTTGTTCCAAATGATGGACAGTCTCTTGAAATCAAGGACAGTTGGGAGCTATGATAATATCACACTTGATAATCTGAATGCCTGTAGCTGGTAGAGTGGTCCAGAGAGAGACTCGAAGCTCAGAAAGCTGGGACAGAATGGATCACCATTGGTAAAGCTTAGAGCACAGTGAGATGGGACTGCAGTAATCTAAACAAGCTGAGTGTGGTTAGTCTTTTGATATTTTAACTGTGCAACTGGTATGTGCTATATGACACCATGTTTTACAGGAAGTTTGTCTAAGAGAGAGGTATCTAGGAAGAGGAAAGTTGTATTGAGACTGATTCCAGAAACTAAACATTGGACTTGAGATATTTGTATGCATGAAGACTGAGTGGGCCAGACCTGCTATCTTCCAAGAATGAAAAAAGGGGGATTTTTGTGTCTATTAGAATTAGGGAATATGATAAGAACATCCAAATACATAGGAAGTGAGTCAACGTTTAGGTCTCCCTAGTCTTTGAAAAGCACTGGTAGCTTGACCAACCAAGCCACAATAAATATATAAAACTGAAATAAACAAAAAGGAGTAACAAAAGCAGTCTTTTCGCAATCTTCTTTACTAAAGTAGGAAAGTAACAGGGCTTCCCTAGGGTCATTAAAGATTCCTCCACCCTGGGCAACAGGTATGATTATTGATGGATACAAGCAGGGGTGGACTGACAACTCATGGGGGCCCCGGGCAATAGGGGATCATGGGGCCCCTGTGTCCTTGCCCAAACTCAAAAAAGCCTATAAAAAAGGTACCAGGGGCATCTCATGGGGCCCCCTACGGACCCCGGTCCCTCAGGCACTGCCCGAGTTTCCAAATGGTCAGTCTGCCCTTGGATACAAGTATTCTCTTCCTGTAGATTACACAGAAGCATAAGCCACCTTTCTTTTTTGGACAAGAACCATGGGAACAACCCAGGGATGATGACTTGCTCTAATTACTCCTCCTTCCATCATTTTCTGTAATAAATCTTTGGAAATATCCCAACATCCTTCTATTATAGAAACTGCTTCACCAGTATTTATTGGATGTTCAGGAGCTGTAATTCTGGTCCTCAGGTTCCCTTGAAATTAGCTCATGCTTTACTACCCGTTGCTCTTGCTGCTCAGCATCTAAAGTATGCTATAGACGATGCAATTGTCTTCAATGTTTATGGGGTTATCCCTCCCGTGGAGCTATTGGGAGGTTATTTACTAAAATTTGAGACTGCAAAATTTGCCGCAGCTCTACATAGAAACCAATCAGCTTCCAGGTTTTATAGCCAAAGCTTAATTGAACAAGCTGAAATTAGAAGCTGATTGGCTACCATGCACAGCTGCACCAGATTCTGAGTGCTCTAGTTTTAGTAAATCTACCCTATTGTGTTCTCCCTGTGGAAAGGGGGCAGGTGGTTCTGAAACCAAAACTAACTGGCAGGGCAGGGCTTGTGTGAAGATGAAAGTCAATGCAGGAAAACAGGGAGCTTGAAGCACATGTTGCAAATACTATCACAAGCATGGCAATAAGGGATTGGCAGGCTTAAAACAGGTTTGGTCTCCACCCAGAGGCTTTGTCTGCATCAATCACCCTGCAGGTGGACAGTCAGGCAGGGAGAATACAGCTCAGTCAACACCAGAATTGAGACTAGCAGCTACCATGGTACAGGAGTATTACATGCTCCTAACACATCCTTACTCTAGACCACCTTAGTTCTTTTTTAAATGTTCCTACTTGAATTTAGCAATCACTTACTACAGACGCAAGGTTAGGATTCAGTCAGGGGGCAAGAGTACTGCTCTGACATATTTCATTGATTGCATGCTTTGTATCTGATGTGCCAACAAGCATTAACAAAGCTCTTTAATTGATTATGTTCTAATTGAATTCCAGATCGTTTTCCTGGCCATGCTGATGTCTCCTGCTGTAGCCTTGCTAAATTCAGTTCCCATAGGGTATTCATGCCTGAAATGACAGAAGGCAGAGCTGCGGATTACCACCAGTCTGATTTGATCAAATGTTTGTTTGAATGCTTTAATTTTCATTCAGGCAACCCCTATATTAAGGGCAGGATTTTCCTGAGGTTGAACTGGAATGTTAAAATGACCAAGCATCCCACTAGGTGAACAGCAACAGTGCCCTACACCTAATTACAGGTGAAGGTACCTCTGGTGGTTTCAAAATGTTTGACTTTTTAAGTATGACGTGCAGAAGAATTGTTAATAAAGCCAATCTGATTGCAGAATATTGAAGTGTGCTGGCAACATAGTCTTGTTCTATCCCAGGTCAGTGAGAGGCAATTAGTATTTTCACAATAAGGCCAGCACTGTCATCCTCCATATTTCTCTTACTACAGTTTTCCTATAAGATGTTTTGAACAGTATGTCTGTTCCATTATGTGATTTCATTCACTTTTAAAGATACTTATTTTTTTCCTGACAAATATACAGGTGAAACTCAAAAAATTAGAATACCGTGCAAAAGTTCATTTATTTCAGTAATGTAACTTAAAAGGTGAAACTAATATATGAGATAGACTCATTACATGCAAAGCAAGATAATTCAAGCCATACTTTGTCATAATTGTGATAATTATGGCTTACAGCTCAAGAAAACCCCAAATCCACAATCTCAGAAAATTAGAATATTGTGAAAAGGTGCAATATTCTCGGCTCAAAGTGTCCCACTCTAATCAGCTAATTTAGCCATAACACCTGCAAAGGGTTCCTGAGCCTTTAAATGGTCTCTCAGTCTGGTTCAGTAGGAATCACAATCATGGGAAAGACTGCTGACCGGACAACTGTGCAGAAAACTATCACTGACACCCTCCATAAGGAGGGAAAGCCTCCGTTTTGGGGGGGGTTATGTGAAATGGCCCACACCAAACAAGCTATGGCGCTAACCTGTATATGAGTAGGCAATCCTGAGCCTTCGCTATATGGAAGAGGGGGTTGTGATAATACAAATGGCAGTGCCTCCACCTAGAATAGGGATCCTGCAATTGAGGAGACTCACCCCTTTCTAGGAATGTAACAGGTAGACAACTTAAAGTAACTATACATAGCAGTATTAATGCACCCAGCTTATAATTCTAACATGAAAACATGTCACCACACCTGTATGAGATTAATGCAAAGTTTATATAAAGCAGCCACATAAAACAGGATGCATAAGAATAACATTCAGGAATTACAATTTAGCATAAATTGGGAGGTTGCAATTATACCCGGGTATATGTGCATGTAGTATACAGAATACCTCCAACCATGGGTTATAGCGCAGTCCGGTTGCAGGGGCCCCTGGAGAGGTGAGAGTCAATAAGATGCACGCTTCCACTTTAGATGCTGTGATGGCGTCCAAGTAACATGCGGATGATTGCACTGCTTGTCTGAAGATCAGCGATGCATCACCTAAAAGGATAAAATGCTCTATCTATCCTCACTCTTAGTCCCTATCCCTAAATTGGGCTGTCACTGCAACCGGGCCTCTATCTGTCTATGTGGCCGTCGGATGCCTAACCTACCTCTAGCCTAATCTATCCAACACTCCCTATGCTAATCCTAGCTAAAGAGAGATCCAGACCAATAAGGCTCTTCAAGCAAAGAGGCTGCAAAGATACACTGCAATTAACAGAAAGTTCACCTGACAGTCTTATGCAGGTGAAAACACTGATCTATCTATCTATATAGACAACTATAAGGATTCTGCAGTGTTTAAATAGAATAATGATAATGAACCACAACTCTCTCTCCTACAGAGATATTAGGGTTCCTATACAGAAGTTGAAATATAACAGACGCAGACCTAATCTGCTTCAGTAACAACTACATAGATAACAGCCTTGTTAATCTGGATCATTACTCACAGAATCCCTGTACAGTTCTCCCCAGATACACAGCACATGGCAGGCTGGTACCCTCTGCCTGATACTTCCTGGAAAACAAAACTATATAACATCCTGGGGTTTCTTGACCTCCTTGTAGGGGCAGGAAGCACACCTAGGGACTTGTCTGTAATGGGACCTCTATGGTAGTGGCTGTATATGGATGTAAAACCACAACTAGTGTATAAAATAACAGTTCCCTACACTCTCCCCCTGGTGAAACCTTTACGTCCCGTCAAAGGAAGCTCACATTATATACAACAATGAAATTCAATTTCAAATACACAACGTTGTCCTCTCTCCATTACAATGGTTTGCTAAAGAAAACAACAGATTAGTATAAATACATGCCAGGTGATGTAAATACAGGTAGCATATTGACCAGATTAGATATTGCCCCTACCCAGGCATGGTATAGATGGGGCTGAGGAATGATGCTGGGATCTCCCAAAGTATCATAAGTCAAAACAGGTGGTGGATGTCTAACCCTTCCTCCTCTACACACTTCCCTATGAGGTAATCCCTGATTTTCAGGTACTGAATGAGGGCTTTGTGTCATGGGAAGAGATGGCACTGATTGTGGAGTAGAACTAGATCCTTGGTTAGGCGTACTCACTGACTCAGGCACAAACTCTGGAGATCTAGGGTTCAGTGACTCTCTTGGAAGAGGAGAAGCTGTTGGGCTCTGAATCTCAGGAACTACAGTCCAGTCACTCTCATTAGAGTCAGGAGGGTCAGTTGTAATGTTAGCCTGAGATTGTGGGGAGTCCCTTCCCACAGTATCTTCTGAGTCATCATCATCAGTGATTTGAGGAATAGGGAGCAAATGGTTTCGATGCCAAGCTTTTATTCTACCTTCTGGTCCCTTTATTTTGTACACAGGAATTCCAGGTAATTTGCTCACCACTGTAAAAATCTCATTCCTCCATCGGTCAGCTAATTTATGCTTCCCAGAAGGGCCCAAGTTTCTAAGCAATACCTGGTCACCAGGTTTCAATTCTCTGTATCTCACACGACGATCAAACCGCCTTTTGTTCCCTTCATTTATCTTGGCAGCATTTTCTTCAGCCAAACGATAAGCTGACTTAAGGGTATCTTTCAGACGAGCTACATACTGATAGTGACTTTGATGATCGACACCATCAGTGGAGACCCCTAGCAAGAGGTCTATTGGCAGTCTAGGCTCCCTTCCAAACATTAAGAAATAAGGGGAGAATCCCGTAGTCTCATGTCTTGTGCTATTGTAAGCATGAACCATGGCTTCAACTTTACGACTCCAAGTGTGTTTATCATCAACCTGTAAAGTACCTAACATATCAAGCAAAGTTCTGTTAAATCTCTCAGGGAGAGCATCACCCTTCAGGGTGATAAGGGGTAGTCCGGCTTTTATGGATGTTGAGCAGTTGAAGTAATTCCTTAACTAATCTGCTCTCAAAGTCTCTTCACTGATCCGAATGCAATCTGTGGGGTAAGCCATAGTGGATGAAATACTTCTCCCAAAGCACTCTGGCGACTGTCACTGCCTTTTGATCCTTGGTAGGAAAAGCTTGTGCATACCGGGTGTAGTGATCAGTCACTACCAACACGTTCCCAATTCCTCTTGAATCATTGTCAATGCATAGAAAATCGATACAGACCAAATCCATGGGGCCTGAACTCTGTAAATGTCCCATTGGGGCAGCTCGAACTGGGAGGGTTTTTCGTCTCAGACAACAGAGGCACCTTCTACAAAGGCTAGTCACAGTTTCTCTCATTCTGAGCCAATAAAAGCAGTCCTGAATCAAGCCATAGGTCTTCTCAGGCCCCAAATGACCATGATGATCATGTAGACTTCTGAAAACCATCTTTCGAAAACAATAAGGGAGAACCAGTTGACGTCTTCCTGGGTGGTCATGATACAGAGTCACACGGTAGAGTAGGCCCTTTTCAATCCTGAATTTATCCCAGTCTCTCAGAAATGAGCTACATTCAGCAGGCAAGGCTCCCCTCAATATCTCTGGATCATCAACACTAACTGCGCTATATAAAGGTCCAATCAAAGGGTCAGCCTTTTGACTCTTAATCATCCGCTGAGGAGATATAGAACAGTTCTCAAATGAGCCTAGGGCTGCTGGGTAAGCAAACATGTCTGGTACAGCATCAGGTCCACTTCCTATGGAGTCTATGAGCCGCATCTCTGAGAAAGCCACGTTATCGTCCACTACTGCAGCCATAGAACATAGTGCTCCAACACCAGGACCAGGGACTTCCTCCCATTCATTGTCTTCAGAGACAGGCGTTAACCCAGGGCGTCTGGTTAACGCATCTGCACCAATGTTCTTTGGACCAGGTTTGTATTTCAAGGTGAATTGATAATTTGATAGAGCAGCCAACCAGCGATGTCCAGTGGCATCTAGTTTTGCTGTGGTTAAGACATATGTCAAAGGATTGTTATCCGTTCTTACTTTGAAAGCTGCTCCATAAAGATAATCATGTAACTTATTGACAATAGCCCATTTGAGAGCTAAGAATTCCAACTTGTGAACTGGGTAATTGCGCTCGCTAACTGTGAGGCTTCGGCTGATGAAGGCGACGGGTCGCAACCCAGCTGGATACTCCTGGTGCAACACTCCACCCAGTCCTTCAAAGCTAGCATCTACATGGAGAACATACGGCTTTCGAGCATTAGCATAGGCCAGAACGGGTGCCTCTGTTAACTTCTTCTTTAACTGAATGAAGGCATCCTCACAGGCTGAAGTCCACTTATCGCCAAAAGGATTTTTGGTGGATTTCTTCTGTTTTTCTTGACCGCTCGAATCAGTCTTCAACAAGTCATGTAGGGACTTGGCCACTTTGGAATATCCTTCTACAAATCTGCGGTAATAACCACAGAATCCAAGGAATGAACGTAACTCTGTGATATTCTGAGGTCGTGGCCAATTCACAACTGCTTCAACTTTGGCAGGATCTGTGGCCACTCCTTCAGCCGAAACAATGTGGCCTACATAGGTAACAGATGAACGGCAGAACTTACACTTGTCTGCAGACAACTTCAGCCCTTCCTCCTTTAGACGATGCAACACTCGCATGAGACGTTCTTCATGTTCCTCCAATGAAGCTCCAAATACAATAATGTCATCGAGGTACACAAGACACTCTCGTGGCACTAAATCACCCAAAACGCGTTCCATTAATCTTTGAAATGTTGCTGGTGCACCCCTTATGCCTTGTGGCATGCGGGTAAACTGATAGAAGCCCAAAGGACATATGAAGGCTGTTTTCTCTTGGTCTTCAGGAGCCATTGGAACCTGATAATACCCTGACCGCAAATCAAGAACTGTGAACCACTGATTTCCATTCAGAGCTTCCAAAGCCTCTTCTATCCTGGGTAGTGTATACTGATCAGGTATTGTCCTTCGATTCAGGGTTCGATAGTCCACACATAGGCGAATAGATCCACACTTCTTTCTTACCACAACAATAGGTGAAGCATAGGGACTTTTACTATCCGCAATGATCCCCTGATCTTTCATCTGACGTAAGGTCTGTCTGAGCTCATCAACATCCTTTGGAGCTATCCTTCTGGGCCTTTCCCGGAAGGGAGTGGCATCTGTTAGCCTGAAAGTGTGTTGAGCACTTTTGGCACAGCCTACATCCATTTCATCCATAGAAAATACTTCTGGTAATCCTGATAACTGCTGTGTCAATCTGTGAACCCAAAGCTCTGATAAGTTTGGATCAGTCAGATCAAATTCAACAGTAGGAGCGGTACCTTCAACTTGCACTTTGCACACTTCAGCATAGGGGTTAACACCAAACACAGGATAGCAATGGGCTACCTTTTGGTAAGGATCAATTACAATGGGGTAAGGTGAACAGTTTCTCACAGTCACAACTGTAGATAGGTCCACTCTGGCTCTCCAGTCTTTCCTTTCAGGAATCACCTTCCACCCCTCTTTGTTGATCATCTCTTCAGGTGTTTCCATAAGGACGTAACTGCCATCTCCAAGTAGCTGAGGAGCAATGCTGGAAGCAACCCTTAGTATTCTCTCTCCCCCTGGAGGAATTTCCACTGCGTGCCTACCGATGTGATACACCACTTCGTGTTGATAGCCAACAGAGAGGACATTACAAAGCTCTTTAAGATCAGAAGACAGTTCAATTTGATCAAAAGAAGCAGTTCGACCTCCTTCAAGAAACTTCTGAAAAGCACGGTGTACTGCTTTACAATTAGTACCTAATATCACAGGAGCGGCATTGGAGTCCCCAGTGTCGGGACACACAAGTGCAGTGATCTCCATGGGAGGAACACCTTTGTCCTCTAAACCAGGTACAGTAACAATTATGCGCAGGCTTCCATCAACAGGGTATGATTTAGAGTTCAACCCCCACAACTTCATCTGTCCAGTAGATTGAAGTGGTGTGTTGCTCAAATGCTTCTGATAGAAGGAACGATAGATAAGGGTAACTTGAGACCCAGTGTCAAACAAAACTGAAGTTTTAAGTCCGTTGACAGTAACGTTAACAATGGAGCCTATGATAGGCTGTTTTGATCCTGACTTTGAATATTTCAGTCATCCTTTGTGCTTTTGTACAGGGAATGCACCATTCCCTAACAATCGTCATGACATTGTCTAGCTGAATGGCCCGTCTGACCACACCTGAAGCACTTTCTAGAGTCTCTCCCTCTGTGTAATGCAACGGGCTTGTTAATGGAAGACTTGGACCAAGTGAATTCAGGTTGATCATTTTGAACAGGACGAGAAGGGAGGTCCTCTTTAAAAGGTTGTTTCACTTTCTTAGGGGTGCTAAACTAAATGTCAGCTTCCAATTTCTTCACTAACTTCATTAGTCCATGAAGAGGAAGATCATCATCAGATAACTTCACTTTGAGGAGCTGTGCGAGAGGATGATGAGGTAACAACCCCCGTACTAATTGACTAGTGCTGATTGAATTCACTGCATCAGGATGTATAGCAGTGTGATACACCAGACGTGACAACAGTAACTGCAATCGATTAATAAAAGTGGAAACACTCTCTCCTTCTTTCTGTCGGGTCATACGATAGTCAGCAACCATCTGTTCAAGGTCATAGTATGGTTCAAAATGGTGAGACAGTACTTGTATATAGTCTGTTGCACTTACCCCCTCATGGGTATCTCGATACAAGCGGATTAGTTCTGCTGCTGGAGATCGCGGACTTTCCATAACACGCTGACGCTTGCCTTCCTCTGAGCAGGACCATTCTTTCAAGCATTGAAGGGTGTGCTCTTTCCAAACTTCGAAAGCTTCTTCTCCTTGTGGTACAGGAACATTACCAGAGAACACTTTTAGCTTTCTATAATGTGCCGCCTGTAACCCTTGTGCTAGCATCTCAGTCAGTTGATTTAAAGTGCCAACAGCATTCTCACTAGATTGTGAAATATTGACATCTTCCTGATAAGAATAGTTAACTGGCATTTGTTCTTCTTTTACACTGACGTTTTGTGGGACAGAGGGAAGGTACCTCCTTCTAGGAGTAGGTTGAGGGCGCCACTCTTCTTCGTGTTGCTCCTCCATGACTGACTATTAAACCCACTTCGATCTCAGCAGTGCCTCCAAATGTAGCCCTGTTTTGGGGGGGGTTATGTGAAATGGCCCACACCCAACAAGCTATGGCGCTAACCTGTATATGAGTAGGCAATCCTGAGCCTTCGCTATATGGAAGAGGGGGTTGTGATAATACAAATGGCAGTGCCTCCACCTAGAATAGGGATCCTGCAATTGAGGAGACTCACCCCTTTCTAGGAATGTAACAGGTAGACAACTTAAAGTAACTATACATAGCAGTATTAATGCACCCAGCTTATATTTCTAACATGAAAACATGTCACCAAACCTGTATGAGATTAATGCAAAGTTTATATAAAGCAACCACATAAAACAGGATGTATAAGAATAACATTCAGGAATTACAATTTAGCATAAATTGGGAGGTTGCAATTATACCCGGGTATATGTGCATGTAGTATACAGAATACCTCCAACCATGGGTTATAGCGCAGTCCGGTTGCAGGGGCCCCTGGAGAGGTGAGAGTCAATAAGATGCACGCCTCCACTTTAGATGCTGTGATGGCGTCCAAGTAACATGCGGATGATTGCACTGCTTGTCTGAAGATCAGCGATGCATCACCTAAAAGGATAAAATGCCCTATCTAGCCTTACTCTTAGTCCCTATCCCTAAACTGGGCTGTCACTGCAACCAGGCCTCTATCTGTCTAAGTGGCCGTCGGATGCCTAACCTACCTCTAGCCTAATCTTATCCAACACTCCCTATGCTAATCCTAGCTAAAGAGAGATCCAGACCAATAAGGCTATTTAAGCAAAGAGGCTGCAAAGATACACTGCAATTAACAGAAAGTTCACCTGACAGTCTTATGCAGGTGAAAACACTGATCTATCTATCTATATAGACAACTATAAGTATTCTGCAGTGTATAAATAGAATAATGATAATGAACCACAACTCTCTCTCCTACAGAGATATTAGGGTTCCTATACAGATGTTGAAATATAACAGAGGCAGACCTAATCTGCTTCAGTAACAACTACATAGATAACAGCCTTGTTAATCTGGATCATTACTCACAGAATCCCCATACAGTTCTCCCCAGATACACAGCACATGGCAGGCTGGTACCCTCTGCCTGATACTTCCTGGAAAACAAAACTATATAACATCCTGGGGTTTCTTGACCTCCTTGTAGGGGCAGGAAGCACACCTAGGGACTTGTCTGTAATGGGACCTCTATGGTAGTGGCTGTATATGGATGTAAACAAACCACAACTAGTGTATAAAATAACAGTTCCCTACACCTCAAAAGGTAATTGCAAAAGAAGTTGGATGTTCCCAAAGTACTGTATCAAAGCACATTAATAGAAAGTTATGTGGAAGGGAAAAGTGTGGAATAAAAAGGTGCACAAGCAGCACGGATGACCGCAGCCTGGAGAGGATTGTCAGGAAAAGGCCATTCAATAGTGTTGGGGACTTTCACAAGGAGTGGACTGAGGCTGGAGTCAGTGCATCAAGAGCCACTACACACAGATGGATCTTGGACATGGGCTTCAAATGTCGTATTCCTCTTGTCAAGCTGCTCCTGAACAACAAACAACGTCAGAAGCGTCTTACCTGGGCTAAAGAAAAACAGAGCCGGTCTGTTGCTCAGTGGTCCAAAGTCCTCTTTTCTGATGAGAGCAACTCATCAGAAGAATGGAGAGGCACACACTGCAGGATGCTTGACGTCCAGTGTGAAGTTTCCACAGTCTGTGTTGATTTGGGGAGCCATGTCATCTGCTGGTGTTGGTCCACTGTGCTTCATTAAGTCCAGGGTCAACGCAGCCATCTACCAGGAGATTTTGGAGCACTTCATGCTTCCTTCCACAGACGAGATTTATGGGGATGCTGACTTCATTTTCCAGCAGGACTTGGCACCTGCCCACATTGCCAAAAGCACCAAAACCTGGTTCAATGACCGTGGGATTACTGTGCTTGATTGGCCAGCAAACTCGCTTGACCTGAACCCCATAGAGAATCTATGGGGCATGGCCAAGAGAAAGATGAGAGACATAAGACCGAACAATGCAGAAGAGCTGAAGGCCGCTATTGAAGCATCCTGGTCTTTCATAACACCTCAGCAGTGCAACAGGCTGATAGCTTCCATGCCACGCCGCATTGAGGCAGTAATTGCGGCAAAAGGGGCCCAAACCAAGTACTGAGTACATATGAATGCTTATACGTTTCAGAGGTCAGATATTGTTCTATCTACAATCCTTGTTTTATTGATTGCATGTAATATTCTAATTTTCTGAGATTGTGGATTTGGGGTTTTCATGAGCTGTAAGCCATAATCATCACAATGATGACAAATCACGTCTTGAACTATCTTGCTTTGCATGTAATGAGTCTATCTCATATATTAGTTTTACCTTTTAAGTTGCATTACTGAAATAAATGAACTTTTGCACGATATTCTAATTTTTCAAGTTTCACCTGTATATGGGATGAAATACCCAGAGCTGTCAATTATAAGGATGCTTGCTTAGAATTTAGAGAATCACAGGTGTCACAGAATCCTGAAAGACAAATTGTATTCCTTACAATGCAGCAGAACTGACAGATGTTGGCAGTCTTCACACTACAAATTGTCGGTTTGACATAAATGTGGGATGCTGCGTCGGTGGGCAGGATGTCATTTAAGTTGCAGTATATTAACAGTTTGTTCAGAATGTAGGAACAGTCTATATTATTTATAGGAGAGTAGTTTTCCTTAGCACACAGAACTGTGGAAGAATGTGTGGACTGTTTTGTTACTTTTTTCCCTTTTTGCCTTATTCAGCTGCATTTATCTACTTTTAAAAGTGTTCTTTAAGAATTTTCAATATTTTTTGTAAATGTGGTTTAAAGGATATTTATAATAATTTCATTCTTTATTGATATTTTGTTAGGATAAACAGCTAGATAAAAAAAAACTCTTCTAAATATATTAATAGCTTAAAGTTGTAGTCTCCCGCTCTGTTCCTTTGTAGTGTCCTGCTCTGCTTGGCACTCACCCAGTACATTGCTCCTTCATCTGTATCGCCTAAAAGTTGAGTTCCAGCCACAAGGGCTAAATACACAATTGAAATACATATGCAGAAGTTGTTTTTTCTGCCAAAAGATTTGTATTTCTGTTCAGCCAGTCCTGAGGTTTACTTAGTTCTGCCAGACAGCTGGTAACCTGACTTCCTCCACTGTGACTAGGTAGTGGAGCTAGGTCCTCTCCCTGTCCCAAGCCTGTGATTGAACTGTAAAAGAGCAACAGGAGACTAATGAGCTTAGCAGTCTGCTCTCTCTTTCCATCAGCATGTTCCTTACAGCACATGTCTATGCAATGCACCCGATTGGCCCCTATGACTGCCCCTCACACTCCTTGCCTGAGACTGGCCATACACATATAGATTCCTCTCCAGTCTCCTAGCTGCCCCATGTAATCATTACAGCGCTACAGGCCTACAGAGGTACATGGCTATGCAGGGGTCATCTTCATAATAGCTCCCATGCACACTTTTTTTGTCTCTTCACTCTGTGAATGAATGGTGGGTTCAAAACGCCTCAGTGCCATCCTTGTGTTTCGACAAAGCACCAACCCCTCACCTCATTGGTCAATAATTGCCCTTTGTATTCTTATTAGTGCAGACTATGTCTCACCTGACGCATGTTCCATTTCAGATGTCCTTTACTCCCCGTCAGACATCTTTCCACTAACCACCACCAACTCCCAGCCGAGCCAGAGTTAGACTTTTTACCTGTATTTAGGATCCAGCACACCAGCATTTTGGTAGCATATTATGAGTCATACCCATCCAGCCGTCTCACTTTACAGTACATGCTTCCACACAGGTATTTAGGCATCCTTTTTGAATAATGTCACTCCAGCTAGAAGCAAAGTCCATCTTCTTTAATACTTAAACATTACTTACTTGCTCTGTGCAGTGGTTTTGCACAAAGCAGACCTAATCCTCCTCTTTTTGAGTCCCCCATCGGCACTACTGGCCCTTCTATCCTGTTAAGTGCCCCCAGAGAAAGCAGCATGCTTTGGGGGCTCCCAAGCAGGCTCGGTCCCGAGCCGCTGTTCTGCATGTCCATTTACACACAGAGCTGTGGCTCAGCCCTGCCCCCTCTTTCTCTTCATTGGATCACTGGCTGTAAATGACAGCAGAGAGAGCCAGTGGCAATGCACACAGAAGGTTTTTTATCTTCATGCATGAAGGTAAAAAACCTTGAGCCTTCACAACCACTTTATATGGTGCATCTCCACATCATTGCAGTGTAGTAGAACATTAAAATAACCAGGAACATCTGTTACAGTACGAGAATCCACATTTTTTAGCATCAGTTCAGGTCCTTATTCCCTTTTGGTCAGTGTTGAGAGTCAGTTGTCTTCTTTTCTACATTCCTCTTTAAAGTACATGTCTCCATTCTCAACTAAACTCCACCCCCCTATATATGGGGTTCATCCAGAAGGGCACATATAATAGGTTTCTGTACTGGCTTTTGTATTCAAGCAGCCATGGCAATTGCAGCTGCCTGAATACCCAATGACTTAATCTGATATGATGCAGTCATTATATGCAGTGGGGTATTTACCAAAAGGAAAAGGCGTTTGCCTTGGGCAGCAGTTTTCGGGGGGGGGGGGGGGGGGTTCAGTAAGAGAGGCAGCTGGTGTTCCCTTTTACAGACCCACATTGAATATAAAGCACTGGAGGGTAAGCAAAGCATACAGAGTACCCAAGATCTTTCAGTGTATGTACTCACAAGGCCCAAGGACAGAATGATAGCCTCCTTCCAATCTTTCAAGCGATGCCCTCCAGTGATACCAGAGAGATCTTTTGGCAGACAGCTCCCCTCAGTCAGCTTACTGAAGAACCCGGGTCACACTCTCTCTTACTTCAAACTCTCAGGTTCCTCACCTGAGGCCACATAGCAGCAGGTGCCTGGGGAGGCAGTGAGCCTCCACCCAGGCTGGTACAATACATCTCAGGAAAGACCCAGAGTTCAGTATGCTCAAAGAATAAATAATCTCTCCCAGCATCCCTCAGGGCTGCACTCCCTCGGTTTGGCTGGAGTGGCATTAATATTCATATTGTGTTCTGCATGAGTTCCAACTGTACATCCAGAATATTCCTAGGTTACTTGGATACAAGGGAAGCCAGAGGCAGACGTAGCAGAACATGAATGCAGTGACCAAGCACTACTAACAATTACAGCTCTCTGTTAAGCAGAAAGCCTACCGGTAAATAGATTTTCCTAACAGTTCTCCTGTTAAGCAGAGGGACCAACTATAATTTGCATATCCTAGCACCTATCTCGAAGGGTACTACATGGAAGTTAAGTTTCGCTTTACCTTTGAACTTCCTGACTCTTTCCATTGCATCCATTTGAAGGTAAGTCCTTTCCTTTCGACCACACACTACAACTTCTTGGGAACCATAGGTCATGACCTGATAGTAATAAGACTGAAAATACAATGCCTGTAAACATGACATACGTAGATTGGGAAAAAAGTAAGTTGTGCGCACTGCACCATTTCCATTTTTCCTGTATTTCCATTTTTAAATTTTGTTAATGCCTAATGCAGGCCATAGATGGGGAGAAAACCGGCCAGATTTTTCTTTAAAAAAATGAAAAATCGGTCGTTCAATCGGCCGACGTTACCAGGAACGGTAAAAAAAAATCGGTCAATTTTCATCTCGTCTACAGCCAGCAAAAAGTGTCTCTGCAGAGAGCTCCGCTATTTCTTTGACATTTATAGCGGCTGCAACAATGTATCTATTTGTATCCATTTTGGATACAGATGTTTTTATTTGGAAACAGATAAATTGTTGCAGCCGATATAAATGTCAAGGAACTGTCAAAGAAATAGCGGAGCTCTCTGCAGGGACATTTTTTGCCGGACTGGAATTCTTCTTCTTCTTCATCCTCTTCTTCTTCATCTTCTTCATCCTCTTCTTCTTCTTCATCTTCTTCATCCTCTTCTTCTTCATCCTCTTCTTCTTCTTCTTCCTCTTCATCCTCTTCTTCCTCTTCATCCTCTTCTTCTTCTTCATCCTCTTCATCCTCTTCTTCTTCCTCTTCTTCTTCTTCATCCTCTTCTTCTTCCTCTTCTTCTTCATCCTCTTCTTCTTCTTCATCCTCCTCTTCCTCTTCTTCTTCATCCTCTTCTTCTTCATCCTCTTCTTCTTAATCCTCCTCTTCCTCTTCTTCTTCTTCTTCATCCTCCTCTTCTTCTTTTTCATCCTCCTCTTCTTCTTCTTCATCCTCCTCTTCTTCTTCTTCATCCACCTCTTCCTCTTCTTCTTCCTCTTCTTCTTCTTCTTCTTCATCATCCTCTTCTTCTTCCTCTTCTTCATCCTCTTCTTCATCCTCTTCTTCTTCATCCTCTTCTTCATCTGCTTCTTCTTCATCCTCTTCTTCATCCGCTTCTTCTTCTTCCTCTTCTTCTTCCTCTTCTTCATCCTCTTCTTCATCCTCTTCATCCGCTTCTTCTTCTTCATCTTCTTCATCCTCTTCTTCTTCTTCATCCTCTTCTTCTTCATTCTCTTCTTCCTCTTCATCCTCTTCTTCCTCTTCCTCATCCTCTTCTTCATCTTCTTCTTCCTCATCCTCTTCTTTTTCTTCTTCATCCTCTTCTTCATCCTCTTCTTCTTTCTCTTCTTCTTCCTCCTCTTCTTCTTCCTCCTCTTCGTCATCCTCTTCTTCTTCCTCCTCTTCTGCTTCTTCCTCCTCCTCTTCTGCTTCTTCTTCCTCTTCTTCTTCTTCATCCTCTTCTTCTTCTTTTTGTCTTCCTCTTACAGGTCACTGCTCATGCGCAGATTTTTTATCGGTAAAAAGATCGGCCGATTTACCCATAATTGCCGCAAAAATCGGCCGATCGGCAAAATCAGCCGATCTTTTTCCAACTTTACCGATAAAAAAAAATCTGCCATAATACCGAAAAACGGCCGACCCATTAGCCCACTAACGATCCGAAAATTGGCTGATTTTATTTTCGGCCGAAAAATCGGCCGATTTTCGACCCATCTATGGCCTGCATAAGTTTCACACTAAATAACTTTTGCTTATATAATCTGATGTAACACAGTATGCGCCTCATTTTGGGACAGATGGAGGTTTGTTTGGGAGCACATTTCTTTAACTATAATTTAAGATGTTAATTAGGTAGAAGTACTGTTTGTTAAAAAATATATTAACAATGTATTAAAACTTTCCCCTAAAATATAATCACCCACGCTTTGCATAATATAGTGAAGTAGTAGTGTTCCTTTTGGTTTTGGGGATTGGTTCCCCATCCTGACATGTCACCAGGCAATAAGGGGAAATAATCTTTTGCTGCAAACCATTAGTACTTGCATTGCACCGACAGGAACTGTGGGGTTTGTATTTGTAAATACAAAATGCTGAGGGCTCATTCACGCCAGTGGGTTGAGTTGCATGCCACTCCAACACACCTTCCCAACTGAAGAAAATTAATTATTATTATTATTATACAGTATTTATATAGCGCCAAAGGGTATGCTCAGCGCTGTACAGTAGCAGGGGGGACAGAACATGAGACAAGACAGTAACAATACACTACATGAGGGGTTTGAGGGCCCTGCTCTTTTCGAGCTTAATAAATCAAATTCATGATTCGGCACTTACATTGATGGCAAGCTTGCAAAGTTTTTGGTTTTTATGATTAATCATAATTAATATTAACATGTGTGAATGGTCTTTGACAAATGGTAGTATTTAATTTTTCAGTACTAAGCTGAGACAGTAAAATAAGACAGGAGTTAAGCTGAGACTAGCTAAACCAGCTAATAGCTGAGTATTCTATATTAAGTCACAGCTGGTTAGAAGTCTCTAGTAAATGTCAAGGGTATTAGAAGTGACTCATTACATAATGTATTTTATTAGTATCTGTGTGTATTTAGTATGATTTATAAGTTGCTAATATTGTTACATATATAGATTAGTGACTATACATTGATATGTTGTAAAGATACGTTCTTAACTTATATTATCATTTAAATATGAATAGTTACATCACCAGCTTATTATGGACCATATACAGTTGTGGCCAAAATTATTCAACCCCCACTGAAATTGAGTGTTTTGGCCAGTTTGACATTGCTTTTGATCATTCAGTCATCTTGCTTACATTTACATTAAAGAGGCACTTGTAGGTCAGACAAATATAACATAACAGTTATAATGAAATAACCACAAATGTCTTTTCTGTGCTCACAGCATTATCAGTTTTATTCAACCCCCAAGTGACATTCAATCTTAGTACTTAGTACAGCATCCTTTTACAGTTATAACAGCTTTTAAACGTGAAGCATAGCTTGACACAAGTGTCTTGCAGCGATCTACGGGTATCTTCGCCCATTCTTCATGGGCAAAGGCCTCCAGTTCAGTCACATTCTTAGGCTTGCGCACTGCAACTGCTTTCTTTAAGTCCCACCAGAGGTTCTCAATCGGATTTAAGTCTGGTGACTGCGATGGCCACTCCAAAATGTTCCAGCCTTTCCTCTGCAACCATGCTCTAGTGGACTTGGAGGTATGCTTGGGATCATTGTCCTGTTGAAAGGTCCAACGTCTCCCAAGCCTCAGGTGTGTGACGGACTGCATCACGTTTCCATCCAATATCTCCTGGTACTGAAGAGAATTCATGGTACCTTGCACACGCTGAAGCTTCCCTGTACCTGCAGAAGCAAAACAGCCCCAAAGCATGATTGACCCTCCACCATGCTTCACAGTAGGCAAGGTGTTCTTTTCATCATAGGCCTTGTTCTTCCTCCTCCAAACATAGCGTTGATCCATGGGCCCAAACAGTTCTAATTTTGTTTCATCAGTCCACAGAACACTATCCCACAACTTTTGTGGTTTGTCCACATGGCTTTTGGCATACTGCAGTCGACTCTTCTTATTCTTTGGAGACAGCAAGGGGGTACGCCTGGGAGTTCTGGCACGGAGGCCTTCATTACGCAGTGTGCGTCTTATTGTCTGGGCTGAAACTTCTGTACCCACATCTGACAAATCTTTTCTCAGTTCCTCAGCAGTCACACGGGGACTTCTCTCCACTCTACGCTTCAGGTAGCGCACAGCAGTCGAAGTCAGCATCTTCTTTCTGCCACGACCAGGTAGCGTTTCAACAGTGCCCTTTGCCTTGAATTTGCGAATGATGCTTCCTAAGGTGTCTCTTGGTATGTTTAACATCTTTGCAATCTTCTTATAGCCATTGCCCTTCCTGTGAAGAGAAATCACCTCTTCTCTTGTCTTCCTGGACCATTCTCTTGCCTTCACCATGTTTGTAACCACACCAGTAAATGTCTAGAAGGAGCTGAGTATCACAGTCATTTTAAAGCTGCCTAATTGGTGCTTATTATGCTTGATTGCTGCTCGGTGACATCCACAGGTGTTTTCAATACCTGATGGAAAGCACCTGTATGAACCTCTGTTCTTCAGAGTGGTAGTCTTTAAGGGGTTGAATAATTGTGGCAATGAAGAAACCACATAAGAACCATTTACTACTGTATTACATAAACAATTGATGTCATTTTAGTTGCATTTGGGTAGTTACAACGTCCTTGTAGGATTTGATTCTGAATACAATTCCAAATGTACACTATAGTCCCTAAACCCCTTTACAGCATTGGGGGTTGAATAATTTTGGCCACAACTGTATGTGCCTGCCCATCAAAAACATAAAAAACATATATATCTAGCGTCCCCTCCCTTCTATGAAATTGCTCTGCTAAGCAGTACTGATTTCCATACAAGGTCTCAAGATCCCACGTTATGACGTGTATTTTCTTTATAAAAGACCATAAGGGAGTCTGACAGGGACGCTAACACTGACACTTTGACACACACAAAGATCCATTATCTCCTGTGCTCAATGTCTCAGATCAAACAGGCGTTAGTGACAAGCAGCGTGTTGTGTGTTCATCCGCTGGTGATCAGAGGTTGTGCAGTTCTATCATGAAGCTGGGGAAGCTTGATAAAACTGTAGAGGAAGATGAAAGAAAGAGCACACAAACCTTGTGCATTACCTCAATAAATAGTGACTAATTTTATTAATAAGGAAATATTAAAGTGATGGCATAACAGACATAAGTAACCATAATCCAAACAGGGTTACAGGTAAATCCAAAAGGGGGGGGGGGGTGAAGGCTAACGCGTTTCGAAGGGTGCTCCCTTCTTCATCAGAGCTGGGTTGAGCAGATAGTATGGCAGAGTTCCCATGGCAAGGAGATATTCAGCCACTGAGTGTCAGTATTACAGCAGTTCAGCCTGTTTAGTGTCTTTCTTTCATCTTCCTCTACACTTTGACACACACACACATGGCTGTTCAAACAGACACACATAAGGACATTCTGAGAAGCTGGAACAGGTGCTACAAGACAAGAAATAGTCATTATTGTCACTTCTGTCTTCTTACTCGGACTCAGCTGCGTTGAACAAGAAAAGATCACATGAAGGACAGAACAGCACATGGCCGGACAGCCATGACAATAATGGTGACTTTTCTTTAAACTTCTGCTTGATATTTCTAGTTTTATCTACATGGAACTGTTCATGATTCGCTTTACATTGGTATTTTAAGCCATTGTGCGATAGAATAAAACCACACTTTATTTTTTTTTATTTCAACGGCTCTTTCATTCATAATCGCCTCAAGACACTAAAAAAGTATTATATGTGTCTGAAAATCCAACACCAACCCATCTTTGTTGCAGCGTAATGCAATAATGTGCATTATGGGGTATTGCGGTGCACTGAGCTAGACAGACTTGACGCAGGATTTTTTTGGTACGTTGTAGTGCGTAAGTACCCATTCAAACAAAAGTGCTACCTTAATGCAACACATGCTTCAGATAGTGGAAATGATAGTGCTGGAATCCTAGGTGATTGTTACTTGATACCTGTGATTAGTATTATGGTATTATTATTGGTATTAGGGAAAAAACAGGTTTTCCATATAGCTACGGAAAACCTTGGGAAATAAATATAATGACTTGGTCAAATGGTTGGAGCACCACACTGGAATGTTGAAACCAAAAAAGGGCCTTCCTTTGCTCCCTTTATTGAGGCTACTATATAATAATATATAAACAAAAAAAATAGTAACAAAAATACAAATAAAATAATGAAAGTGATTGTAAAGGCTCCAGGGTTTGTACCTTCGTGCATTCTATGCGCAAAGGTAAAAACCTTCTGAGTTCAGCTCCCCCCAGCCCCCTATTACTTACCTGAGCTCCATCGCAATCCAAAGATATGAACAAGAGCCTCAGCTCTTCAGCGACTCTCACTCCTCATTGGCTGAGACAGCACTCGGAGCCATTGGCTTCTGCTGCTGTCAATCACAGCCAATGAACAACTGAAGGGGGTGGGGGTGTGAGTCAGGGCTCTGCGTGTGAATGGACACATCGACAGGAAGGAGGGGCCAGGAGCAACAGCGGGGGAAGAGGAGGATTGGGGTTGCTCTGTGCAAAACTATTGCACAAAGCAGGAAAGTTTGACATGTTTGTTATTTTTAAAACATGAAATCCTAGCCTTTAATATCACTTTAAAAAGAAGTATACGATCCATAGAGTGGTGCTCCAATCTTTTGATACAATCATTAATGAAACACATGACATAATGAGCTTTAAACACATCATAGAGGATCACCTAGTAAATGGGCCCTGAGGACCAATGCTATTTTTTGGGGGGGGGGGGAACATTGATGTTATAAGGGATGCCATCAGGTTGCACATTTGCTGCATTTCTCTTCTATTTTAAGTTAATTCTTTAGACTTTTTCAAGCACATTTTAGTAAAGGTGGGGTAGGTATTCAGAGGCAATCAAATTTTGAGTCCAGTGGGTTAAAACTGGAAGCAGAGCATATTTTGATTGGCTCACTCATCTCCAATCATAGGACAGTGTTGAGAAAGGATAGGTTGGATTTTAGAAGAACAGAAACAAAGAAGCAAGAATAGAGCACACAGATGGAAAAGAGTTAAAATAACTGCAAGTCGTTTTATCTTTTTATTTTTTAAGAATAAAATTTCACTGGTAATTTAAAAGTTTTGTCCAATAAGAAGTTTTCTTTTTTCCCCCATTTATATTTGAATCTCACATATAGTCGGAATGCATAATGTATAGTTCTCCCCCCCCGCTGCCTTTGCCTTGTTGGCTGTGCAATGGGAGATGAGAAAATCTCAGAAATTCATGACTGCTGGTGGTTGTCAGTCAAGTTTCTGAGCAGTTCCCATAATTATAATCCACTCATTATTCGATTTATTTTTAATTTCACTTTTAGACTTGAGATCATTTTATAGTCTCAGATAGGCGATATAGAGTGTTTTATGCCTCTGTGACTCTGTGTTTTCAGGTGGAGAGATTTCCCCTCAGTTACTGTTGCGATGACAATGTTTTTACCAGAACGGAAGTAAGAGATAATGGGGTACAAGGATGCAGACAGCAATAAATATCTAGTGATAGTAACCCTGCCTACTCCCACCCACAGGACCAGTGCAAAGCTATAAAGAGTTACTGCCCACACAACAGCCCATTCCCTGTGCAGTGGGAGGAACGAACTGGGTGGGTTTAGTATGCTGCCATGGATTGGCGTTAGGAAAGGAACTGATGGTATTTGATACAATTTTCAATTTTCCTGGTGCAAACATGGCAGCATACATGTTTTAGATCAATAACTATCCACCAGGGTGGGAATCTTCAGCACATGCTAGCATATAAAAATATTGAGTAAGCACACACCTTCCTGCTAAAGAAAGCTTTAGTGGGGACTACTAAGCCCATCAGTAATGCTGAAAGAACACAAGAAGACCTGACTGGCTGCCCTGCCTATCGTTTAGGCTCACATCTCTGTGGAAGGTGCCCATGATGTTCACAATGACCAGATGCATTAACTCTTTATAGTTTTGCACTGTTCTTGTGGATGGAAGAAGGTGGGGCTACCACCACGTGTTGGCACCAGGAAAGTGTTTTTTTTATTGAACATGTACACAAAATAGAATATCCCTTGACTAATACCTGAGAATAATTGTAGTAGTTTTTTTGGACTCCGCTTTCTTATTTTTAATGTGAAATATTCTTGATATTGTTGGTAATTTGTTCTTTATTCTTTTTTTTTTTTTAACCACTTCCAGACCGGACACTTTTAACCCCTTCCTGACCAGGGCAATTTTCAGCTTTCAGCGCTATCACACTTTGAGTGACAATTGCACGGTCATGCAACACTGCACCCAAATGAATTTTTTACCATTTTTTTGAGACAGATAAAGCTTTGTTTTGGTGGTATTTATTCACCACTGGGATTTTTATTTTTTTTGCTATGTAAATGAAATTGTCCAAACATTTTGAAAAAAAGTGTTTTTTTAAATAAAATTTTGCAAATAAATAATATTGGATCATAAATCTTTGCCAAAATGTATTCCGTTATCTTTTTAGTAAAAAAAAAAATCCAAATTAGTTTATAACCAAAAATTATAATTTTTAAACTTTTTTTTACATTTTTTTTTATATTTTATATTATTATTTTTTTTTAATTTTTAATTTTTTTTTACATACTGTCACCCTAGCAGTACAGTGTCACCATGGTGACACTGTACTACTTGTGGGGGGTGATGAAGATTTTTTTTTTTTTTACACATTGCTTTTACACCCATATAGGATGTAAAAGCAATCATTTCTCTTTCTCTCTGTGTGCATGGTACAAGCCTGTTGTGAATAGGCTTGTACCATGTGACCTCTGTGATCATTCACAGATTTCACACGTAGTAAGCAATGATGTCACAAGTGACATCTTGCTTACTACTTTGCATGTGATCACTGATTGGCCAATCAGTGATCACATGATCGGGACCTCATACAGAGGTCCCGTCCGACGATCGGTGTTTCACTGTGTCCGGAGGACACAGCGGGCACCGGATCGCGGTGCTGCGCGCTCCCAGGGAGCGCGCACAAGCAGGGTGCGGGGAGGCCGTTTATAAACGGCCACCCGACCCTGCACTGCCACCGTCCGGCCGTTTATGTGCAAACAGCCGGTCGGGAAGTGGTTAAATATCAATAAAATGTTTAAAAGGAAGAAAGAGGTCTGCTGGAATCTCTGTGTATCATGGTTTGTGCATTTGTATATTACTATTTGAAAATTACTTAATTACAATTTTGAGGTTGATTGTTTGAGTTCTGGCTTTCTTACTAGTGTGACAGTGTTGTGCCCTGTCATGGTGTGAAAAGGGTTTTGTATCACCCAGGAGTTTCATCCAGGCAGGTTGAGGGGCTCCAGGGTGTTTGTCTCACACAGAGGAAACCGTTTTTTTATGTTTCCTCACTGATTTGTAAAACTTGGTTTGGGACTTGGAGTCTGGAGATTACTTACAGATTTGGGTCAGATGAAATCTCTAATCCTGGTTTCTGGTTTTGGAAACAACCAGCACACTGATTGTCCAGGTTCGAGCTGTGCTTTTTGTAAAGTCAAGAATAGGGTTTTGGGCGCCACCCTGGCAGACAGAGGAGGTCTCTGTCCAGGAGTGCACATGGGAACCAGAGCAGCAAGGGGCTGCTAAGAGTATGGACAAAGTTTTGAGAGAGGTTCTAAGTGATACTTTGTCAAGATCTGTGGGACTAGACCAAAGGCCAGGAGGCCTAATGTTATTTTATTTCATTGGATGAAAGAGCAATGCTGAAAACCCCTTTAAGGGAAATTTATTACTTTTTTTTTGGAACCACTGAACTTTCTTTTAATAAAACTGGGTCAGAAAATTCCTTAAAAAGGAAGTAAAGCGAGTGGCATTGTCCTTATAAACTCCATCATTTGAATCAAGTTCTCACATAGGTTATTCTCAGTGTGACTGTTAGACGTGCCCTCTCAATACAGGAGACTAAAGGGTTTCTTGCTTATGGATTTGTTACAAAGCAATACCAGAGGAGGGTTCTAGCCTTCTCTTGGCTTCTGACAAAAAATCATTTTATTTCTGTCTGCTGAAGACTTTCCCTCCCTTCCTATCTGATGTCATTAGGACAGTAAGTTGAGTGGAAATCCCTCCAACTGAGCCCTAAAGAGCAGTAAAGCTCAACAGATGTCCAAATCCTCATATGCCCATCCTGTGGCCTTTGATATTTGTTGTGCAGCTCTCAGGTCCCAGCAGTCTGTAGTGGGATTGAGCACTGATTTGTAAATTGGTAACAGCAATCTTTACTAGCCTCAGGTAACACGTTGCTAGTTTCTCACTGTCTTCTGCAGCATGTTTCCATGACCTGTCCTAGGGCCAAATTGGCCTCTCCTATGTCTTTAAATAGAGGCACCATGGTATAGCAGGTTGTAAAATTTGTTTAAAAATTATGGAATGATTAGACTACAGTGTACAAACAGTTGAACATAAGAGAGGAATATCTATCTATCTATCTATCTATCTATCTATCTATCTAGAGAGAATATATACTATACATATACAAACTCACCGGCCACTTTATTAGGTACACCTGTTCAATTGCTTGGTAACCCAAACTGCTAATCGGCCAATCACATGGCAGCAACTCATTGCATTTAGGCATCTAGACATGATGAAAACGACTTGCTGACGTTCAAACCGAACATCAGAATGGGGAAGAAAGGGGATGTAAGTGACTTTGAACGTGGCGTGGTTGTTCGTGCCAGATGGGCTGGTCTGAGTATTTCAAAAACTGCTGATCTGCTGGGATTTTCACGCACAACCATCTGTAGGGTTTACTAAGAATGGTCCAAAAAAGAGAAAGTATCCAATGAGCGACAGTTGAACTTGGACAATGGTCTTGTTGAACGTCCAACACCTTGTTGAATATATACCACGAAGAATTAAGATAGTTCTGAAGGCAAAAGGGGGCCCATCCCACTACTAGCAAGGTGTACCTAATAAAGTGGCCGGTGAGTATATATATATATATATATATATATACCCTGTATGTACAATAACAAATTAATTAAATTAATTAATATCCATATAATAAATACACATTAAATAGTGCAAGAACAAACATGAACAGGAAATACAGAAAATTAGAGCATAATGTAAAAACTTACCAAGGCCCGTGACAATGGCATACCATACTCCTATTTAGAGTAAGCCATGAGACCCAGTTACAGTAACTGTACCTGCCCTTGGCCCCCTATAATTCAACACCTGACCAGGTGGGTATGCCCTTCCATACTAAATGGTCATAAGGAAGTACAGTCCTCCAGGACTTCCAAAACCTTGCTTCATATCAGCTCTACCATCACTTTCCAAGTCTTCACCGCTGATGAAAAAATTGACATTGTCAGGAACCAGCCAAATCTTGAAAGAAAAAAAGACCCACCACTCAAGTCCCTCCAACTCAAAATGTGCAAAATCCATTGCTAATTAGCGGTGAGACAAACATTCTGGTTTGGTTTGGTTTGAACAGGGTTCGGTGAACATGACTAAAGTTTGGGTGCCAAATCCAAACCCCACTGAGGTCAGCAAAAGCTGAATGTTAAAAAAAACTGTTCTACCCATTTTCTAGGCTAGTAAGCAAGGGGTTGTCAAACCAATGGCATGTGGTGCTGGGCACTGCTCTGAGGAACATGTATCAGAGCAAAAAAATAAAATAAATACATTTCATTTGGGGAGCAGCAAAATTCAAACATTAAATAAGATGCCGGTGGGATACACTGACCCTGCCTGTGAAGTGGATCATCTGTGTGATGTACACAACCTACTACAGCAACACTACCGACATTTACAAAGAGAAAATTGTGTTAAAGTGACAGCTCCTGGCTGCTTCGTTCTGTTTTTAAACAAAGCTTCTGGGGATTCCCTTCACCTTCACAAGTCCTTTATATCAGAAAAGGGTTTAATACTGATAATAGACATGTGCGAGTCAAATCGGAATTCTGATTACATTTTCGTTATTTGGAGGTATACGAATTTCCGAATCACGATAGTAACGAATTTCAATGAATACAAAATAAATTATAACTCAATGAATTATCCAAATTCGAAAAAAAAAATTAAATTTGAAATGCAAACATGTTGCAATAAAAACAGTAAGATATAAAAGTAAATGATGATTCCTACTTAGGCTGCTTTATAGAATAGAATACTACAGAATTGAATAGAAAAGAAATAAAAAAAATAAGATAAGGGCATAGAGTAGAATAGAATAAAACAAAGTAGAATAGAAAATAAAGGATTAGAATAAAATAAAACAGAATAGAACAGAAAAGGATAAAATAACAGAATAGAACAGAAAATAGAATAAAATAATGGAATAGAATAAAACAGAATAGAATAAATAGAATATAACATAAAAGAATAGAATAGAATAAAACAGAATAGAAAATAAAGGAATAGAATAAAATAGAAAATAAAAGAATAGAATAGAGTAGAATAGAATAGAAAAGAGTAGAATAGAAAAAATAGAATAGATTAGAACAGAATAGAAAAAAATAAAATAAAATATAGCCATCTTCTGAAATTAGACTTTCAGAAGACGGCTATATTTGTTCTATCCTATTCTGGTTTTTTTATATTCTATTCTTTTCTATTCTATTCTACTTTTAAATTTCCTAGTCTGTTCTATTCTATTTCTATTCTTTTCTATTCTATTATACAAAGTAGGAAACATCATCTTATTTCACTTTTATACCTTACTGAATTTATTGAAATATATCTCCATTTCAAATTCAAATTAATGTTTTTATTAAAATTCGGATAATTTCGAATAGATTTGAAAGTAACGGATATATGAAATGAATCAGAATATACAAAAGCGAATGATGAAATTAAATTATTAACTTAACAAATGAATACTAAAATGAAACATACATTTCAGTCATGCACATCTCTAATAGGTAATGAGTGAAGATAGATAGGCTGCTAGGAAATTGGGTAAATGTAGTTCTTTTTGGCTCCTCTGTAATCATTGATGCAGCTGTTGATTTCTTTTAGCTGTTCTGGGTTTCACAGGTTTGATTGCTCTTCCTTGCCTTCTGGAGACTTCTAGAACACAGGAGGTTGAGCAAGGCAAATAAGCAGCATGAATAGTTATTGTGCTTCAGCCAATTCTTGGGGAGGTGTGCCCAGTAGGTGGCCAAAGAGCACATAAATAGTCTGCAACCTTGAGCAGCCCTGGTGGAGTCCTAGGTCTAATCCTGCTGAGTGAGCCTCCAGCCTGAGGGGCTCTGCCCCGCTGGGCAAACTGCTGGAGTTTGCTGCATGTTCATCGAGGTCCCAGCTGTGGCATAGCTGGGGTGCCTGTTTCTAAGATCCCTTTTTTTCAAGGGAACCCTCATCTAAGGGTTTTTTCTGGATAACTCACTAAGGAGTGCCTGGTGGAAGTTGGACGAGATCTGGCTGCCCTGGGGCATTGTGAGCATTAACCTCTCCTTTACTGAAGAGTGTCCATCAGATACTGGTAAGAGGTGATCCTGTGACAGTGCGATTACTGACCTAAGCTCAGGGTCCTAGTGACTGTGTGCTGGTTTCTTCGGGTAGAAAAGCCAGCGGTAGTCCCAGCTGGGATAGCTTTTCAAAAGGGACTCTATTCTGTCATCTGTACTTGCGCCTCCAAGAGTCAGTTCAGTGAGGCTCAGCAAAGTGGACTGTCCGCCTGCAAATATTCCATGAATGTGGAGTATCCCATATCACCCTACACCCTATCCAAGTCCCATATCACCCTACACCCTATCCAAGTCCCATATCACCCTACACCCTATCCAAGTCCCATATCACCCTACACCCTATCCAAGTCCCATATCACCCTACACCCTATCCAAGTTGCCAGAGTGAATGAACTGTTGCTGCGTGCCTGGCTGCCTCTGCACTAATCTTTGGAAAGAACCAGTTAAATTACAGAGGGTCTTTTGGGGGTGAGCACTACATGAGGAAACCCCACACCCCCAAAAAACAACATGGAATTGTGCCCCAACTCATACCAAGCCCTTTAGATCAAGAACAAATGTTAAGGGGGAACCCATTAAAAAGACTGTTTAAATCATATCAGGTCACATGCCATCAACATGTGGGGAGCTACCTTGTTAGGGGTGACCCCCTGATTAAGCTAAATGCCCTATGTTGATGTGCACAAGGGCCTCTTCCCCACAACCATTGATTGACCCAGTGGTTGTGGGGGTCTTTGTGTGGGGGATGGCTTGGAGTCTGGAAGCCCCCTTTAACAACAAGAAGGCCCCCAGATACCATGCCTCCAAGTGAGGGGTAAATATTATTCCTAATCATTCACAAAAAAATATAAACAATAAAATAAAACACACAATGTACATCCACCATCCTTCACATTGTCAAGTGATTCATATCAGTCATGATGTCCAATGCTTGCCGACTCGCTGAAAGAGGAAAAGCCACCTGCTGACTGACATACATCTGTTGGATCACTCCTGGCAAATGACAGGTCTCACAGATAACAGCTTTCAGAGGGGCGAGGTGACATTATTGACCAAACACAGTACATGATGTCACTGTCATATTACCACGTTACACCAATTAGGAATGGTCTTCCAGTACATGCTATGTGCTTTGGTACCCATTTTCTTGCTAAGGAAGCAAGATTTCCAGTAACTGGACTCTGAACTTTCACCATCTAGTATGTTGTTTTCTCAAAAATTTCTGTATCCAGTTCAGCTCCAGGCACTCTCTGGCACTTTTTGTTTACATTTTAGATTGTAAGCTCGAAAGAGTAGGGCCCTCTAACCCCTCGTGTGCTGTTTGTTGTTGTTGTACTGTTTCATGTATTGTCCCCCCCCCCCTCTATTGTACAGCGCTGAGCAAACCCTTTGGTGCTATATAAACTCGATGTAATAATAATAATAATTTTAAAATCAGTATTTTTTTGCTACAAAACGTCTTAGAACCCCAAAACATTATATATTTTTTTAAAAGCAGAGACCCTAGAGAATAAATTGGTGGTATTTGCATAGTGTTTTTTTCAAACACTGCTGGCAAGTTAAGTGAATACCGATGATTATCTTGTTACAATGGTATTTGAAAAGTTTGTGGGATATTAAAGGTAGCAAGTGAATGTGGTATTCCTGAAGCTGGTGTGCTGAAAGCAGAAAAATGGGCATCACAGTTTGTTGTGTATGGGGCTGCATAGTTAAATAGATACATAGTTAGTCTGGCTGAAAAAAGACAAGTCCATCCAGTTCAACCATTAAAAAAAAAAAAGTTATAATCCTACACCCACAGTTGATCCAGAGGAAGTCAAAAAAACCCCAGCAAAGCACGATCCAATTTGCTCCTGATGGGAAAAAAATTCCTTCCTGATCCCCTGAAAGGCAATCGTATATTCACTGGATCAACTTTACCTATAAATGTTAGTATCCAGTTATATTCTGTGTATCCAAGAAAGAATCCAGGCCTTTTTTAAAGCAATCCACTGAGCTGGCCAGAACCAACTCTTGAAGGAGTCTATTCCACATTTTCACAGCTTTCACTGTGAAGAAACCTTTCCGTGTTTGGAGATCAAATTTCTTTTAACCGCAGACCGGTCCGGGTGCCCATGCTGACTCGTGTCCATTGCCAAAAGCACCTACAATGGGCACATGGGAATCAGAACTGGACCACGAAGCAATGGAAGTAGGTGGTAAGTGTTGCTGGGAAACCCTTTGTTTGTGATGTGCATTGCTCTTCCATGTACACCTTACTGCCATGGGTGGTTATAGGTGTTTTGATAGGGTTTTGGGTTGTATTCCATATGTGCAAAGAGAGATCACACAAATACTTATAAGTAAAACATTTATCAAAAGTAATGACAGTTACAGATAAAGATAAAGAAAATATATCAAGAATACTTAACTAAAGATGCTGTTTCCACCCTGGGTCCCTCCATTATATGGCGTGGCCAATGATCAAAACAGACGAATGCTTAACGCAAGCTCTGGGTCGAGACAAATATTTCCAGCCTAGCTGTGTGTTATTTAGTGGACTTGTGTGTAAGCAATCGACCACTCACCCCCCATGCAAACACAAAGGAGAGCAGTGGTCTGGCTTGGCTTTAAACAAGGCTTGGAGGCATTCTTAAACATTTGTGAGGCCAATAATTATAAGGAAGTATAAAATATACAATTTCCCCATCAATAGATTGGGACGGTTGCCATTTTTTGTGGCATTGGCTAATTTGGATGCAGGGACGTACTGGATGCCTTTGATGTAATGTTGCTATAGCTAGGAATCACATGCTCCCTGTACCTTTAAGGAGGGATGGGCTCCTCCAGGCACACCTGTCCTTAACCTATCCATTGATACATGTGCTCCTACTATGGAGGCTCTTGAAATTTTAGAGTTAGGTCCACAGTATACAGAGGACCCTTGGCGTAGGACTGTGGCTTATGCATGTATTTGCAAATGTGTACAAACAAAACCCTGTTTTCAATGCAACCTGTTAGACAGGGCCAAATTGGTTGTTTTTCAGGCTGGCTGGTAAATGTTGCTGGGAAATCCTTTGTTTGTTTGTGAAATGGAAGAAGGTGGCGTGGTCTGATGAATCATGTTTTCTTTTACACCATGTGGAAGGCTGGGTACCTGTGCTTGTGTGCTGCTTATCTGGGGAAGAGACGACACCAGGATGCAGTATGGGAAGAAGATATTCCAGTGGAGGTAGTGTGGTGGTTTGGGCAATCTTCTGCAGGGAAATATTGGGTCCTGCCATTTATTAGGATGTTAGTTGACATGTACCACCTACCTAAATATTGTTGCTGACCAAGTACACCCCTTCATGGAAACTGTATTCGCTGATGGCAGTGGCCTCTTTCAACAGAATAATGCACCTAGTTACACTGCAAAAATGTTTCAAGAATGGTTTGGGGAAAACAACAACCAGTTTGAGGGGTTGACTTAGCCTCTGAATTCTCCAGATCTTATTCCAATCGAGCATTTGTGGGATGTGCTGGAAAAACAGTCCGATCCATGGAGGCTCCACCTCAAGACATACAGGACTTAAAGGATCTGCTACTGATGGATTGGTGCCAGATACAACAGCATACCTTCTAGTGGTGGCCATATCTCAAAGAGTCAGGGCTATTTTGGCATCAAACAGGGAGCCTACTTAATATTAGGTTGCTGGTCATAAAGTTATGGCTGATTGGTGTATATATGTATATACTGTACATGTATATTTATCTTTGACAATGAGTGTCCGAAAGCATGGCCACCAAATAGAGATTCCCGTAGCGAAAGGAAGGAACAGAAAAATAGCGCAGGACAGACATGACTAGGTTAAGAGGGGGTTAGTAAAGACAAGAAAGGGTTAAAAGGAAAAGGTGGGAGTTAGAATATGGGTAAGTTACCTGATTGGTGACTGGGGGGTGTAGGGTGGGGTCTTCGACACCTTTGGGTGTAGATGGGGGAGGGTTGTCAGTTCAGTGCAGGAGGAGACAGCGGTGAGCGAGCTTCCCTCACGCCCTCCCTTGGGGTTGTGTGGGTGTTTTGTCACTTCCCGGGTTTTTTGTTCGGGTGCTGGGGGCGGTTGTTGGTCTTTGGAGGCGACACTTATTTTGAAGCTAAAGATAATGGTGTGGGATCCATCGGTGGAATGGTGTGCCCGGGGGCATTCCAGTTAACTGAGGTTTAACTAGAAGGTGGTGGTTCTGCACTGCGGATGGTATGTTTTGTCTCCAAGCCGGTGCGTTGTGGCTGGAGGCCTCGTTATAATATAGGTTCCGCAGGAGGATATTGGTTTTGGTTTGGTGCCTTCAAAGACCAACAACTTCTCCTATATGTTTCTGTTTTAAGGAATGTTTTGTGTATTGAAGTTGAAGTGTCAATAAAAGGCCGTGTTGGCCATTTTACTCCAATTGGTGTTATGTTTTTCTTTAATGATAGGTTAAAAGGGTATGTGAGAGATTGAGATGGTGATGTAGGGGGTCTTGACTAGCTTATCTCTTGTGTACTAGTTAAGTCAATTAATATCTGATATGCTTTCCATGAAAATAAGAAAACGTACAGCTTGCCACACTTGCCAGGCTATTTGGGTCTGCAGTCATGTATGCCCCTAGTGCAACCTTTTATTCAACATAAAAAAAATGTGAAAGTCTATGCAAGTTTATGAGCAGAAAGAGGGATAACCATTGTACCTTCTGAGGTTGGGAATTAGTTCCAATATTCTGCAAAGTAAAGACCACAACCACTATGCATTCTTTGAGCTAAAACGGAAGCTGATGTTGTTGCCGTAACTGTAGCCAACTATCACGACGAACCAACAATTACCAAAGATCAAAGTCAACAGGTTTCTAACACTCAAGCCATAATTCGTGCTCAAGCTTTTCCCTGAAGGCTTGGACTTCAGAGGTTATTGATTATTTCTATTAAAATACTTTTTTTCCACTTGTATGAGGTTTACTTCAGGAACCAGTGACTAATTTTAAAGGAAAAAAAAAATTACAATATTTAATTTATGTTCGTTTGGGAGCTCAATAGTCCATGTATATCAAAATAAATTTACTCAAAATATTCAGGACCTGTTTGAGCTGAACAACTTCATATCAATTAAAAATATCTAGTAAATAATTCTATAATAAATATGTCTAATCTGTATTCAAATAAAATATTAAAGCTTTCTTGCATATGCATTAAGAACTTCTTAAAAACTTCAGTAACCAGGGCCCTGGCCTTTATTCAACTAATATGATCTTATTTTCTCACAAATATCTACATATATACAAATAAGGGGTATGTGATTGGTATGGGATAAAGTTCAGATTTCCCTGACCGAGAAACTGGAATTAGAATGCGGACTTTTGGGAGAATTCACCTGGGTGAATTTTTGGACCCCCATAATACTTGGTGCATCTTTAAATCCCAGCCAGTAGTCCCAGAAGAGGCAACAATTACAGGTAAATGGGTAAGCCAGGCCCCTCACTACAAAAGGTGGGGGGAGTAGACCAAGGAGCAGCCATATTGCTAGCAAACTATGCCAATTGGCTAACTGTTGTGTACTTTTGTGAAATACAGTTGTGGTATCTTGTGTGCATCCACCTCGTTTTCAAAGTTCTTCATGTAATTCAAAGGTGTCCAACCCACAGCCTGTGGGCCATATGTGGACCAACAGCATTTATTATGTGGCTCATGTTGTGCATGTACAGCAACTGTGGCTCCAGGCATATACTATCTGTCAGCTAGCATTGCAAGCCTATGGATATGGACTTTGCCTGAACACTTTGCTATTGTGCTTGTCAATTTGTGCAGTGATTATTGACTAAGGCTAGGTTCACACTGTAGCGGGATTGCAGTCCATGTTTGTGTGGGCGCAGTAGACCATTCATTTGAATGGACTACTGTACCTGCGCTTCCTGCAAAATTAAAAGTCAGCAGCTACAGTTTTTGTAGCTGATGACTTTTAATAAACACAAAAATGACTGGAACTCCACTTTAAGATCAGCAGTCTCAGATGGAGGCTAGTCAAGTTTCCCACCTGAATGTCCTTTTCCCTTTTTCTGGCCCAGGGGGTGTGGGATTACTCACTCAGTCCTCTCCTGCAAGCGTATGGGTTGGTGGCTGTCTTCAGGCCTTTCTCTGGGCTGGCTCCTTTCTGCTGAGAGATCCTCCCTTACAGCTCCTCCACCTGTAGGTAGGCCCCTCTCCTGGACACCCTTCCAGGATCCACACACCATCCTGTTCACTCCATTTTCCACCCAAACTCTCCTGCTACTGAGCAGGCTCAATCACTTTTAAGGACTGTCCTGACCCCATGCCAAGCCTCCTGCCTGGGGATTTGTTGGGATCCTTTAAGCATACAGATCAACCACTCCTTACCCCTGCCCACTGAGTTCTAGAGACTTATTCAAGTCTCTAGATTAAGGGGAGGTTTCAGAGAGCTGATCTGCAGAGCCTCTCAGCCCTGACCCAAATATGACCCCACTGGCTATTTCTCTCCGCTGCTATTCAGTATCCTGTCTAGAAATATTTAACTAGCTCCCCCTAGCTTTCCTAGGAGGGTGCTACATTAAGATTTGCCAAACTCCAAATGATTTGACTTATGATGGATTCACTTATCACTAGTGACTGGTAATATGTTTAATACATGTTTGTGAAAAACTGACCATCACTCAATATATGTTTGATGGACATTACATTTCAAAATAATGGGAATTGATATGGATTTGCCATCTCCCCTTTTACAATTAGGATAGCTGCCATTCTTCTGAGCAGGTTTTCCTCAAGATTTTGAGGTGTGTTTGTGGGAATTTGTGAACATTCAGCCAAAAGGAAGGTCAAGTACTGTTGTTGCATAAGACCTGAGTTGCAATTACATTCAATACATCCAAAAGGTGGTCAATAGGGTTGAGGTTAGAGCTGTGTGCAGGCTACTTCTACATAGGAAACTTGTCAAACCACACATTTAAGAAATGGCTTTGTGAATAGTCATTCTGGAACAGGCAAGGACCTTCCCAAACTTGTTGCCACATGGTTGAAAGCCTAACTTGCCTTTGTATGCTGCAGCATTAATAGAACCCCTGATTTCAAACATCTGAATGCAATAATCTAGAGAAATGTCTACACATTATTGGCCATTCAGTGTACATTATTGTATGATTCCCTTTTGTTCCAGCATGGCTGTGCCCCTGTGCACAGAGCTACATCCATAAAGGCATGATCTGGCCAGCACAGAGCCTCAGCTCTATTAAACACCTTTGGGAAGAATTGGAATACAAAATTGCAAGCCATTTTTTAAACCAGTATCAGTACCAGAGCTCACAATTGCAACTTCATATTAATGCCCAAAGTTTAGGAATTGGGTGACCAACAAGCTCATACACTAACCAGCCATTTTTAGGTACACCTGTTCAATTGTTAGGTAACACAAATTGCTAATCAGCCAATCACATGGCAGCAACTCAGCATCTAGGCATTTAGAAGTGGTGAAGACAACTTGCTGAAGTTCAAACTGAGCATCAAAATAGGGAAGAAAGGGGATCTAAGTGACTTTGAATGTGGCATGGTTGTAGATGTCAGACGGGCTGGTCTGAGTATTTCAAAAACTGTTGATCTACTGGGATTTTCAAGCACAACCATCTCTAGGGTTTACAGAGAATGGTCCGAAAAAGAGAAAATATCCTTGTTGCCTCGTTGATGTCAGAGGTCAGAGGAGAATGGGCAGACTGGTTGCTGCGACATTCAGATGGTAGGGTCAGAATTTGGTGTAAATAACATGAAAGCATGGATCCATCCTACCTTGTATCAATGGTTTAGGCTGGTGGTGGTGTAATGATGTAGGGGATATTTTCTTGGCAATAGCAAGGTGTTCCTAATAAAGTGGCCAGTGGGTGTAAAGTATAGGTGTGAATGTCCATAAACTTTTGACTAAATCTTTTACTATATATATTCAGATTTTTCAGAGTATAACTTTAATTTTGGCCTGTCTAGGTACTCTTTATTTTCTAATAATTTTATTGTGTGAGCCGGTTATAAAAATGACTTAAAGTTAGAGCTTCACCTTTCAATGAAATCTATTTTATTCTGCAGACAGACCTTTAATCCCCAGGATGGTGAAATATACAGATGATTGCCTCCAAACTAATGTATCAGAGTCAGATAAATCATGTTATTGCTGGAAATAAATTGTAGCTACAATAGAAACATTAAATATAGATAAATGTGCTCCAGAAACTGATATCCCACTATGGGAATATATATCTAAAAATAACTAGAAAAAAAATGTTATGTTATGATATATATATTTTATTAGTGCTGGTAAAGCTGTATGCTTAGCTCAAAAATGATGAAATGTCTATGGCACATTTAAAGAGGCCTTGTCACTTTTTCCATTCAGGGTAATGTGACAGGGTCTATTTAAATTCTACCCCTTGATCACATTATACTCCCCTCAAAGTGCTCCCCCTCCACTCCTATTTTTCATACTGCTACCACAAAATACTTGGCATTTCCAGATATAGAGAACATACCTTCTTCCATAATACAGTGCACAGGCCTATCAGCTGATTGCTAGGTCCAAGTATAATCACATTGCAAAGGGGCTGACTTCTCTGCATCCTTCAATCTTTAACACCTGGTTATTGTGCAGGTGATGAAGGAGAGACAGGGGAGAGCTGCAAATTTATTATAAGGTGGTGTGACAGTGCAAAGCCCTACCATGATGTGAGCAGGGGCGGACTGACAACTCATGGGGCCCCCGGGCAATAGGGGATCATGGGGCCCCTGTGTCCTTGCCCAAACTCAAAAAAGCCTATGAAAAAGGTACAAGGGGCATCTCATGGGGCCCCCTAGTGACCCGGGGCCCTCGGGCAGTGCCCGAGTTTCTAAATGGTCAGTCCGCCCCTGGATGTGAGTTTAGGAAATGACACAGGATTCTCAAAGTTATAGTTAGAGAAGCTCCGGCGTGTTAATTGTGAGTGGAGAAAGCTGTGTTTTAAGATTCTTCAGATTTTGGAACACCAGATTGTGGCTTGGAGTTTGAAGGCTCTAAAGTGTCTTGGGTGGGATGGAACCTTTAATCCTGCATCCTGGTTTTGCTGGAGGCCTGCAGCCTGTGTGAGTACACAAGTGTGCAGGGTCATTATAAACCAAGGTTAAATAAAAAAAGGGATTATAAAAAAATGCGTCAGGGGCCTCCATAGTCAGTGTCAAAGATTGTAACTGTAATAAGTAATATGTCACTTCAACAAATATCTACCACAATGTGAATATAAAATTAATTAAAAAAAAGAAAAAGAAAAATATCAAAAATAATAATGTCCACAAAAAGTCAATATGTAAAGAACCACACTTGTGTCCTCAAAGAAATTAAAGTCATAAATGGTGATTCCAAGTATTATCCAAATGTCAGAGCCTCCCAGATGGCTTTCACGACCAATGCCACCTCAAAAAAAGAAATCATACATAGTGCATTATCCTTAATAAATCAATGCATAGAAAATACACTGTGTAAAACACACGTGACCACTCTTAATTGAAAAAGTGAATGGATGTGTAAACCGTGACAGTGAATCACTCACAGTGCCAAAAGAAAACAAACAACAAGTGTCTGACCAGTGTACACTTCTATTTTTGGAAGGAGTGAGTACATTTACTACAATAAAATAATAATCACGCCTTAATGCCACCAAGGTATACTGCAATTCCACAGATAGCCCTCCTGGGAAAGGTCTTTTAGGATGCCATCACAGCTTTAAGAATATACTTCCTTGATGTTATCTGGGTTAATAAGCATGAATATTCCACATTCCTCCTCAAACCATGCTCCACTGATATAACAATATATGAGGAAAAATATAGTATAATATTGCCAAAACACCTTTAAATATACTTTATTACTATGCTTACATCACAACAGCTTTTTAAAATGCCTTGTTATCCATATACCAAACCTCTGTGTAGTCCAGGAAACATTCTCCACTTGTGCAACAATCCGGGTACAGTATAGTATGGTATAAAAGCCATTAAATGTCCCACAAAAGTTACCAAATTCTACACGCTTCAATTTACATCCAATGTAAAGCCTAATAGGGCTCTAAAACTACCAGAATAAACAGGTCAAAGACCTCAGCTCACCCAGCCTTCTAAAATATTATAAACCAAGTCTGAGAATAGTTCAGGGCTGCCATTCAAGACATTCCCTGGCAGGAGACCTGTGTGTTCCTCCTGGAGACTACACTCCAAAGTACGGGAATTCCTTGTTCAAGGACTTGGAAAATCAGGACAGCTATGTGGGTCTGGGAGACCATGAGAGGGTCTGGGAGAATAGAAAACTGAGTTGGCTAGCAGGTCAAGGGGGAGGACATCTGGAAATCTCTAGAAGAGTGAGCAAGCTCAAGGGCTGGAGAACCCTATTTAGAGGCCAGGAGTGGGTCTGTGCAGTAAGGTGCTGCAACTAAGGCCAAGTGAGCCTGAAGAGCCCATGGTCTGGGAGACCAGAGAGAGCATCAGTGCTGCTGACAAGAGAGTCAGGTTGCTTGGAATTTTCAGTTGATTGTTTTGCTGTGAGAAGCTGACTCTCCTGAATGAGCAACCACTGTGCAAAGGCTTCTGTTTTCCTTTTTAATAAAAGTGGCCTGCCATGTCTTTGAAGTGTAGTTCAAACTGACATGGACTTCCTAAAAAACACATCTACCTAGTGAGGATATCATTCCCTCAGATCACAGGAGTCAGGTTGTAGGCTTTGCATCGAATGGGCAAGGGATCAGGATTTCTTTAAGGTTTGTTCCGCCAAAAACAAAATTTCAACTTTTGGGAGAAGTTGGAGAGTTTCTTATATCTTTTGGGGACTCTGTTGGCAAAATCTCTGAGCTGAGTTTCTGGGTCTGCACAGCTACTGTGCACATTACTTTGCTATATTTTTATTATGCATTTGATATGACAGAGAATGCAAAAGAAAAAAGAAAACCAAAGGTGGTGAGGATTCAAAAAAGGCTGGGAACAGAGTCAGGAGCTATGCTACAGAGATCTCACCATTACCATCATCAAGAGACAAAAAAGTCAAAGGGTGACTGACTGCCGTAGGATCCACTTATAACCAAAATACCTTTTTTGAGTAGAATGCCCATTTGAACTTTAGCTTGTGCCATGTTCTTTCTAAGCTATACCAGCTGCCATTTTGATATGTACATGCTATAATAGATAAACAATAATTGTTTTGGGTAAATTGAATTTCAATTGTTTATGTTATTTTGATTTCCTGAATCATAATGTTCTTTGTTTATGTGATTGTCCAAGATTCTCATGATCAAGATATGTCTGCAAACATTAGACAAATAAATAATTTCCAGAATGTAGATTACTTTTGATTCCATTATCATTAACAGCAGAACAAGCAAGGTGCATCATCCAGAACTAAAGTGTAATTGGTTGCTGTGGTTTACTGCTCACATCTCGTAGGGATTTGAATATGTCAGTTCCGATGATGCAATGATTGGGGTGGGCACCGTCACAGCACGCCTTGCACTTATTGAACAATGATCTTAAAGTTGGTTGAAAGCAAATAGGAAATTGTTCTGAGAGTCTGTATTAAGTGATCAGCAAATTTACACATTATTAGCCCTTCCTAGTAATTAAAGGTTATATTTAAGGATCTAAAGGATCTCTCCCATTTTAAATTAAAGAGAAATGTTTGTTTTGACCTGGCAACATTAATAAAAGTAATAAAGTTACCTTTTTCCTCAATGTCCAATTTACAAATCTTAGAACTGAATTGGTTTTCAGCCAAGCTTTGTTCTTTGTGCTAATGCATCTTTTTATTGGAGGCTGCCAGGTAAAAATAGTATCTATTTTTTATTACTGTAAAATAGAAGAACGGTTGATTGAGCGTGAAAATATCTTACTGGGAGCCTCATATCAATTTAGAGTTACGCTTCAGTAGAAAAATATATGAAAAGACTATGGACACATGAGTACAAAGATACCACACAGAATGAATATATTTGTGTAGCACTACCTCCTCAGGAGCCGCTGAGCATTTTGGGTTCCCCGTTCACTTCTGAGCCCTGGCAAGAGTAAAACTCCTGCTAACACCACTGTAATACCTTGGCCAGATATCACCCTGGCTATAACACACACAATAATCAGACAGTGTTTGATACCCAGAAAATCAGTTTGTATTAGTAGAAATATACACACAAAGAATCAATTACTGATATGCTCAGAAGTGAACCACACAGGAGAAATAAATAACAAAATACAGCACAGTGCCACTTTAACTAGACCGAACTGTCCTGCAGTTAGGCATTAACGCTCACACTGATAGGTTTTCTCCAACCAAACAAAGGAGTAGAGAACAAGAAATGATGGTCTAGTTCACTCCAAATGACTAGAGGCAGGGTCTAACTCTACAATAAGTCTTGGAATACAATGTTTCATGCAGAATCAGTTATTACACATGAACAGGATTTCTTCTGCCAGCTTGCTGAGGTTCTTACTTTGGTGTACAATAATGATGTTGTCTCTTTGGATGAAGATGAAATTTCCCAGAGATATGGTGCAACAGCAAACAGAGTTACCCATTAGAATATGGCTGTAAACTGGGGAGGTCATTTACTGACATGATATGATTGCAGAGGTTGGGTAAGTTAGGAAGGAGTGGGAACAGAATTTCACTGATATGTGTCCCTTTAATTGGAGAACTAGGTTGGTGAAACTAGTTTCTTCTTTAAGCATGGTAGGCCTGAAGTGTAATGCTTCCAAAGCTTCCCGCTCCCCCCAACCCCCACTCCCCAAAGGTGCCAATCCTTAATGGGGAGCGAGGGACAAAGACTTAAAGCAGAACCTTCCCTTTTGAGTGAAGCTCTACTTTAAAGTCTTTGGTCCCCAAAGAACAGAATAGAATCAAATCAGCAATGTTTGAAAAAACATATGAAAAACAGATTTAGTTACTAAGGTCCAATCAACTGCACTAAGCATGGGGCTTCAAGAGTCTTTTGACTAAAATGAAACACTTCCTCTGAATTCTCACCTAGGTTGTCACAAATTAGTCTTTTGGATTGGCTACATCTTCTGCCTCTGAGGAAGTCCCTTTCAGCTAAAGGCTCCATTAAGTCCTCCACCTCTGCAAAGTCTGGAAGGTCTGGCTAAGGTTCAGGAGGACTAGAGCCATTGGATCCTAAGTATAATTGGAGTACTGTCAGACTTCAGCTGGAGGAAAGTGATACGATCCTGTCCTTTATGGCAGATAGAATCTGTCACCAATCAAATTCTACTTCCTCTCCCTCTTCATTCCCCTCCTCTTCTGAAGCTTTGGTAGAGTGAAGATAGAGAAGGTTGAGGTCAATGGGTTTCCCCAGTGGGGGGTTCTTCTGTTAAAGTTGGGATCTGCACAGCATCAGATATGGGCAACAGATGATTCCGATGCCATGGCTTCACCAGTCCCCTCTTTCCTTCTGGACAAATATGACTGGCAAGTATAGTAACTTCCAACATATGACATAGAGCTATGACTTCCAGAGAGCTGCTATTTTGTGTTTTCCTGGTAATCCAAGGTTCCTCAATAGCACATGGCCTCCTGGCTGCAAGTTTGGCAATTTTACCCTGGAGTAGTAGTTTCTCTTATTCCTTTGCTCCACTACCTTTGAGACCTGACGTACCTCTTTATAAGCAGTCTCTAACTGGTTCTTTAACCTCTCTACATACACCTGATGTGACAGAGGGATAATGTGGTCAGAAGCAGTGCCAAAGGCCAGATCCACAGGCAGTTTTGCCTTCCTTCCAAACATTAGGCGGTACAACTAATTGTTTTTGGTGCTGTTATACGCATTTACCACCGCAGCGATATGCTGGCTCCACTGCTGCTTTTTCAAGAGGCAAAGTGCCAAGCATGTTTAGGAGGATCCGATTGAACTGCTCCGGTCGGGGTCACCTTGGGGGTGATAAGGAGTAATTCTGGATTTTTTTATACCCAGGAAGGCCAACAGTTCTTTGATCAACTTGATCTCAGAGTCTCTGCCCTGATCTGAGTGAATTCTTTGAGGAAGTCCATGGTGTACAAAGAATTTTTTTTTGATCAGGACCCTAGCCACTGTGGAGGCCTGTTGATTTTTTGTGGGGAATGCCTGGGTGTTTCTTGTAATTTACCTCTAGAACATTTCCCCATCCGTTTGAGTCTGGCTCCAGACACAGGAAGTTGATACACACCCCATCCATTGGCCCCTGACTCTGAAGGTGGCCCATTGAGGAAACCTGTTTTGGCAAGATTTTCCTCTGAATACAACTCATGCATGTATGATAATATTCCACTCATTCGAAGCCAGTAAAAGCTGTCCCTCACCAGCAGGAGTTATTTCCAGCCCCAGATGTCCGTGTTCGTCCTGCAATGACTTTAACATCGCTCTCTTGAACATGGAAGGAAAAAATTATTGCCATAGGTCATCACCTCTGTCTGAGGGGCCTCTTTAGTAGACCACCCCATTCCTTAGTCTTGACCTATCCATTTCCTAATGAATGACCCCAGGGTCCGGGGGGTCATGTGCCCAGAGCAGATTGGCTTTCATTTTTGAAAAAGCCTTTTTTGTTAACTGTCAGAGTGGGTCTTGATTCTGGGCCTCTTGCAAATCTTTCATAGTAAGTTGAGGTGACTCATCACCCTTCATCTGGGACACATTGCAGTAATACTGAGGGATGCTAGTGCCTCAATCTCCCACGACTTCAGCATAAGCCATTCTCTTGGTGATGTATTCAGCTCCCTGACTCAATGCTTGCACTCCCTCCATGGGCACCGGCATCCACTCGGGTTCAGTGGTCCTAATTCCATGAGGCCTTCGGGATAGAGTATCCACATCTCAGTTTCCTGCTCTGGGATGGTACGTCAAGCTGAAGCGAAATCCTGAGAGCGCAGGTAACGACCAGTGCCAAGTGGCATCCAGTTTGGTGGTGGTCAGCAAATAAGTCAGAGAGTTGTTATCGGTGTTCACCAAGAACTCCGCCCCATACAGATAGTCTCTCAGCTTGTCGATGACTGCCCACTTCAGAGCAAGGGACTCCAGTTTATGTGTTGGATAGTTTCTCTCAGTTGGGGAGAGGCTGTGGCTCACAAAAGCCACTGGGTGAAGTAACCCAGCATGCTCCTGATATAGTACACCCCCAGGACCTTCTCATCTGGCATCCACATGTAATTCATAGGGCATGGAAGGATCTGCATAAGCCAGCACTGGGGCCTGTGTCAGACACTGCTTCAATTTGTTGAAAGCCTATTCACACCTTTGGGTCCACTGCCTGCTGATGGGTTCACTGGGCTTCCTTGGGCCTTTTGTCTGAGAAGTCTTAGCAGTTCTCCTGGCTTCCCCATCACTATTCCTCAGTAATTCCATGAGAGGGGCAGCTGTCTTTGCAAGCACTCAATGAAACACCAGTACTACAAACAGAACCCCAAGAATGATCTCGGCTCAGAAACATTTTTGGGCCAAGGTCAGGAGGTTATGTCTTCAATTTGACTGGGGTCCACGGACACTCCTTCTGTTGAGACTACGTGTCCCAGGTAGGTGACTGAGGTCCAGTAAAACTGGCACTTCTTTAATACAATTCAATACTTCATCATGGAGCCATTGTAGTTCTTTTTCCATCCACTCTTCATGCTCCTCCAAAGTCCTTCCAAACATGATTATATCATCCAAATATACCAGAACCTTGATTAAGTTCATGTCCCCCCATTGTACACTCCATCAATCTCTGAAAAGGGGCAGATGCCCCAGACAAACATTGGGGCATTGAAGCCCTGAGGACTGATGAAAGTGGTCTTTTCTGTCCTCAGGATGCATTGGGATTTGGTAATACCCACTCTTCAGGACAAGGACACTGAACCATTTGGCTCCCGATAGGCACTGTAACACATTTTTAATTCTGAGAGTAGTGTATTGATCCGGGATGGTTCTTCTATTAAGCGTCATGTAATCAGTACACATTCGCAGAATGACACTCTTCTTCCACACTACTACAATGGCGGAAGCATAGGGACTCCTAAATTAATGATACCAGCTTTTTTACATCCTCTATTTGCTCTCTAAGATCTTCCAGATTCCCTAAGGGGACTCATCGAGCCAGTTCTCGAAAATGGTCTATCCTCCCTAGGTTGGATCTGGTGTTAAGCACTTTTAACTCATTCAACGTCATAATCATTCTTAGAGAACATTATCTGCCAGTTCAGCAGCCTATCATTTGCTCTCTGTTTCCATTCTTCTGGCAAAGGGGAGTTTTGGTTGGGTATCTTCTGATGGATTGGACTCACTGACCGGAGTAGCAGCATTCACTTGCCCCAGCAGCATTCAGGGTTTCAGTGTGATAGGAGCTTTGGTATTTTTGCAGACTCTAACAAGCACTCATTTGTGCATTGCAGAGGTCTCATGGTGATCACCTCTGGGACTACTTTTACTCCACCTTCTCTTCCTCAAGTGTTCATCTCAAGGACAACAAATGGTCCTGCCTGATTCTAGGTCAGTCAAACTTTGGCCTTCATACAAGTGGCTTCTCCTGGCTGGAGTAACTTCTCCTTACTCTTGCTCTTCCAAATTCTCCCTACTTCCTCTTTAGGGGCTATCAGCTCCCTGACGACCTGCTGGTAAACATGTTGCAATTGAGGATGAATGATCTCGATAGGTGGTGCATTCTGTTCAGCCAATGGAAGGAGCAGCCTGCAGACTAGAATGATGTTAGTTCCAATCTGAATAAAGCACTGTTTTACTTCAGGAGGCCGCAGACAAACTACTGCAAGGGTGTCAAAAGTCTCTGCTCTCCCAAAAATGGATGGGCTGAAGGTCAGATGAATCGGTATGTAGCCATCATATGGACACTTTTGGACCTTATCCCCAGATCGCCAACTCTTCTAGTTTTTGAAGAGGTATGTGCCTCAAATGTTTGTCGTAAAAGTCTCTGTAAAGAAGAGTCACCTGGTCTCCCATGTCCAACAAAGCTTTGGTGTACACTCCATCCAATTGTATGGAAATTATCGGGGAAGGGCCTACCAGCTTGCCTGGAAGCCTATCTGGATCAGGCTTGGAACTTTGGATCCAAGCCCTTTCTGACTGAGTTTTTCATTTCTTTGGGAGACTTTTTCCAGAATCTGGGAGTGGTGTGTATGAACTCCCTGCATCCCAGAACTGGCCAATGGAGTTGGAAAGGGAGTTGGTTCTAAAGGACAGCTACTAGAAGTTGTCTGAGTGATTTTGATTTCCCAAGTCTGTGTCCCTTGAGAAGTGGAGCTCCAAGTTTTCTTTGGGCCCTCAGTTGTCTCCTTCACTGAGACTCTCTGAAGTTTCCTGCTGGTTTGGGGAAAATAACTTCTTTAAAGCTTGTATGACTTCTGTTGTAAGGTCAGTCATTCAGGCATTTTTTGGGCACTGCACCCAAAAGTGTTCTGGTTCTCCACACTGGTAGCAGCACTCCAGATTCTCCCTTGTCAACAGCAAACACCGTCACTATCTGCCTCTTTTTGACATAGCCTTCTGCATGGCTACGTGAGCCTCCCCGACTTGCCCTATTGTCTTTTAAACTTTGCAAAATAACTGTTTAATTATGGCTTTAGCTTGAGCCAACTGGGACAAAGTCTGCACTATAGCATCAAATGGAACCATAACCTGGGCTTCAGGTGTCTCCTCCTCTGTAGAAGTAGTCTGGGTGACACAGCTCGTGGCCTGGTACCTTTCTGGATTTCAGCCTTATGAACTTTGGCTGCAATTAAGGCCTTCTCTTCGCATATAGTCTTTAAACATTTTGAGTATGTCACAGAGCCATGAGGATAACTGACCCTTAGCTTCTACACAATAGGGTCGAGAGGATAAGCCCCTTTCTGCACTTGCTGGCATCTTCTGCTCTGACTCCTCCTTGCATAATGATTAAGGATCTTATTCAACCTCTGGACATAGTCTGACAACTTTTCGCTGGTACGTGCACTATATTGCCAAAAGTATTGGGACGCCTGCCTTTACACGCACATGAACTTTATTGGCATCCCAGTCTTAGTCTGTAGAGTTCAATATTGAGTTGGCCCGCCCTTTGCAGCTATAACAGCTTCAACTCTTCTGGGAAATCTGTCCAAAAAGTTTAGGAGTGTGTCTATGAAAATGTTTGACTATTCTTCCAGAAGCGCATTTGTGAGGACAGGCACTGATGTAGGACGAGAAGGCCTGGCTCACAGTCTCCGCTCTAACTCATCCCAAAGGTGTTCTATCGGGTTGAGGTCAGGACTCTGTACAGGCTAGTTAAGTTCCTCCAACCCAAACTCACTCATCCATGTCTTTATGGACCTTGCTTTGTGCACAGGCAGTCATGTTGGAACAGGAAGGGGCCATCCCCAACTGTTTCCACAAAGTTGGATGCATGAAATTGTCCAAAATGTCTTGGTATGCTGATGCCTTAAGGCCAACCCCTGAAAAACAACCCCACACCATAATCCCCCTTGTCCACCAAACTTTACACTTGGCACAATGTAGTCAGGCAAGTACTGTTCTCCTGGCAACCGCCAAACCCAGACATGTCCATTGGATTGCCAGAAAGAGAAGTATGATTCGTCACTTCAGAGAACATGCCTCCACTGCTCTAGAGTCCAGTGACGGCGTGCTTTACACCACTGTATCCCATGCTTTGAATTTCACCTTTTGATGTAAGGCTTGGATGCAGCTGCTCGGCCATAGAAACCCATTCCATGAAGCTTTCTACGCACTGTTGTTGTACTAATCTGAAGACCACACAAAGTTTGGAAATATTTAACTATCGACTTTATAGACAGTTGGTGACTTCTGCGCACTGTGCTCTTCAGCAAGCACTGACACCGCTCTGTCATTTTACTTGGTCTACCACGTTGTGAATGAGTTGCTATTGTTCCCAGTTGCTTCCACTTTGTTATAATACCACTAACAGTTGACTGTGGAATATTTAGTAGCAAGGAAATGTCACAGATTGACTTATTACACAGGTGGCAACCTATCACGGTACCACAATTGAATTCACTGAGCTCCTGAGAGAGACCCATTCTTTCACAAATGTTTGTAGAAGCAGTCTGTGTGCCTAGGTGCTTTATTTTATACACCTGTGTCGGCTACTTCCAATCGTTCTATGGCCTGTATAGCCTGATCAATCCAAGTGTCAAAGTCGTCCTGTCCAAGGGAGGTGGGCATCTTGCCAGCGAAGAATCTCATCTATCAATAGTTATAACTAGCGATCGATTCAGAGTTTTTCCCCAGTGACTCTATGAACTTTCCTAGTTCAACCAGACTGGTGGCAGATATTCCCCCAGTGGCATCAGCCAATGTAGGGGGTTCAGGGTCAGGCATACCCCCTCTGAAACCCTCTGGGCTTGCATCTGGGAAACCAGGCAGCAAGAGTTGCACAACAACTGTTTCGGTCAAGTAGTAGGAGAGGGACCCCTTTCTTCCATTCAGTCAATATAAAAATATAGGGTATGTCTGGACCACCTCTCATGTCCAGGATGTTCATTCTTTGATCAGGAATATGTGTGGTTAATATCTGCTCGACCTTGATGGATACATTTCATATTACATATTTCCTTATTTAAAGTTGTCTAATTGTCTCACAGTATTTAAGGATACTTCCAAGCCTTGACTAAGGGTCCATACAGGACAAAGTCTGGTTACTTTAGATGATTTTATACCAAAGGGATGTGATTGTAAACTAACTATATGGACAAGCCAGCCCACTAATCTCCTTTCAGGAATATGTAATTTTCTTTAGAAGGTCATATTGTTACTTGTAAAGGGGATTGGCTTGGGGGTTGTCCACTCCATACACACAAGTCTATATATTATAGTTATGATTTGAAACATTCAGTCTCGTCTTTAGAGCTTGCAATCATGCATGCATCCGTGATCACTTGTGCCACGCTGCACATGCAGATGGGACTCCATGATGGAAACAGTATCTTTAGTTAAGTATTATTGTTATATTTTCTGTATCTGTATGTTATTACTTTTAATAAATGTTATACTTATAAGTATTTGTGTGATATCTCTCTGCACATATCAATCACAACCCCAAAACCGTAACAGCACAGACTTGCCCTTCAGTCCAGTCCCTGCTTGGAAGGTTCAGGACCACACATGTCTGGCTGCCCTTTCTCTTCCTGGCACCATACAGTAACATCGGATGATTCTATGTTCTCTCCTTGAGGCCCACAAACTCTCTGAGCAAGGATATCCCGGACGAGTCCCCACATGTAGAGCTACGCCATCAGGACCCACAGAGTATTTTAGGTTTCCAGTTCACTTCTGAACCCCGACTGGAGCACAACCCTTGCTGACACCACCATAATACCTTGGTCAGGTATCACACTGGCTATAACTCCTCTGTGTCAACAATTTGGGGTCATTTCTATACGTATGAATGGTGGTTGTTGTCAACAGTATTTTTAAAATGGTTTTCCCTCTTGGCTATGATATTGCCAAAAACATTTTAAGCATTGAATTTTTATGTGTAAGACAGTGTACATAAAATGGGCTATACATAGAGAGAAAGAGAAAGAGACTTCTTTTCAGTAGCAGGTACACTAGGAGCAGAGTGAGATTCTTTACAATCATATTCTCAAAGCCCCTTGCCACTCACATCTTCCTAGACAGGCATTACAGGTTCAAGATCCAAGATCCTGAGAGTAAGCCCATTTTATCATGACTCCGTTAGTGTTTCTCCATTGTGGGCAGAAATAGCAATAAACTACCTATCACTCTCTAGGACTCATGGGAGAGGAACTAAAGATTTCAAACATGAAAGTCACCAGATATGGTCCACTCCACCCCAAGTCCTCTTTGGGTTAACCAAACTATATGCTGGAAAGATGTGAACCAATCCCACTGCTATGTCTCAGCCAATGAGGAGAGAGCTGTGGCTCCCGTGCATAGCGCTGGATGAAGACCAGGCTCAGGTATTATTCTGGGGCTGAGGGATAGCATGCATAGAATGCATGAAGGTAAAAAACTTTCACCCTTTACAACTACTTTAATGGCTCTCTTCAATACAAAAATCATCATGCCCTCAATTTCTTGGTGGAGGCGTCAATCTAGTATTATATGTAGTGGCAACAACCAGTGTACTCTCTCCTAGGCTCCTGACTCCTGTTTTTTATGAGAAGGACACTAAGAAATCCCCCCCATTGGAGCAGAGCCAACAATACTGGATGGAAACACCGCACAGGTCCTCCATGGTAGTCTTTCATCCACAGTGATTTTGTTTGAACCTATGTAGTACAGCACTTCCCTCATAATACCAGTTTCATACACAATACATCAAAAATGAACATAAAATATATACCATATTACTCCAATATTCTTAATCCAAATACAAAATCTCGGTGTTCTTCCATTCCACCCAAAATAGATTTAAAATGCTTCAGGGCTTTACAGTCTCTGCACAATACTTTTCATATACATAATATAAAAAATCTTCAGTACAATGTGATCCTCCAAATTACCACTTTTTGCGCAAAATTGGCTGGCTTCCTCCGTTAACTGGAATACTGCTCATCTTCTCCGCTGGATCTTATGATTTAACTCGTCACAACAATCGGGGCTGATCTCTTTTCCCACTATTGAGGTAAAAACGTCCTCTGTGCACTCTCTCTATAACTAGAATAAAATCCACTAATTACAAGAAAGAACAGGGGAAATGGGTATTTCTGTAAGGGAGATTAGCAATAGGAGTTTAGGTATACTCCCTGTCCTATCCCACAATGCAATGTTTAGGGCCTGTCCTAGCATTGTTATGTGGGAGACAGAGCATGTCATACTAATGCAAATACAGAGTTTTCAGAAAGTCTCTGAATAGCCAAGGACTTCATGTAGTGCTTGAGATAATAATAAACTATTATAGCATATACATATAGTGCTATCCCTTCAGCAGTCGCTTGGTAATTTGGGTTCTCTGTTCTGTGGCTTGACTCCATGAACAACCTCGGCCCCTCTGACACACCGGGCTGAATGAAAGTTACTGCAAGCACTTATAAGAACATGAGTATAGATACCTGTAGCTCTGTGTATTAGCACCTGGAAATTGACACAAGACCATTTAGTCATAAATTAAATCAATGTATTGGTACAGGTTAGAATGAATGATGGTTTGAGCTTAAATGAACGCACAGAAAGACCGCTAGAGAGTATAATCACTGTGCCAAGGTATATTGGAATAAAGTTCTGTACCACTAGACTGAAATCAACAAAGTCAGCAATAAACAGTACATATAAGCATCACCTTCAATATGTATAATAATACTATAACTAGTCTAGAGTGCACTCTAGGAGAATGGCTAGGATATGGTGCAATATCCCCTGAGAGGTACCTCTTAGCATAAGCAATAAGTAGAGGTCTCTCTGTAGCAGATGTAAAGGAGCAGTCTTTAGTCCTAACTCTTCAGCCGGTTAGCGTTGGGGCCCAGTTGTACTGTTGGTGCATATGAGAATAGTTCCAGTCATGTCTTGAGGCATCAATAAAGCTATTAGATGGATGTATGGTCAGTTCCTAAATGGTTCAGTCTCTCTAGCAGCAGAAAGTAAATCCCCACATCAGCAGCTCAGCAGCTCACCAGCACCACAGATATTGCAGCTCACCATCCAGTCATGCACAATGATTAGTTCACTCTCTGCTCTGCACCCAGGTGATTCTGGCTGTCAGCACATCTGGTTGCAGCAGTCCAGATCCTGCTTAGGCTGTTGTTATGTATTCGTGATAATTTGTGTACAGTGATGAAAAGAGGAAACTGTGTCCTGTAAAGCTTGAGAAAATGCAGCTCTTTTCCCTCCTTCTGGCAATCTCCCTCCGGTAAATGCAGTTCAAAAGCTGTTGGTTACAGTAGAGTCTCTCTCTTCTGGACTACAGTTCCCACAGTGCAGTGCTGCCTAAGTCTATTCAACTCTGCCTACTCAGTACCTCCCTCCTCTTGCTGATATATCTGTTAACTGGTTCAGCACTGCAACACAGCAGCTACAGAGAGCAGCTGCAGCCAGTGTTCCTCTCACTCGCCATTCTTAGGCAAGCACCTGGTTACATACAATTGGTACACAAGTCATATTGTCACTGAATTTTATTAAGAAAATAACCTTTGCTTTTCAAGATGTAGTGCTGTAATTTTCTGTAAAATGCCATGCAATATGGCAACCTGGAGGAGTTCTGTACACGGTGTGCAGAACACCCCTCAGAAATGTAATTTTCTGCTTGTGTGATTGGCTTTCTGATTTTTCCCAGAATTCTTCACTAAGATACAGAGTCCTAGAAGTCTTCACTAAGTAAAACTTTGGGCATCCCATGCAGCAAAAATTTCATTTTTGAGATACTCCCAAAGGTAGGTTAAATCTAAAGTGATTCAGACCCTGTAACTTTGCACATTAGAACCCTGCAAATGCAGCAGCTGGTTGATAATTATAAAGTTACTCCCACTCACAATTATTTTCCCCATGGACACAGACAAACAGATATTTTTTCAGAATAACAAAAAGTTGGAATCAATCTGCAACAAAGTTTGTAAAATCCTTGCAATCTGCATAGATCACCCAGAGGGGAATGTTTTTCCTCCACAAAAGTGGAGTTACTCTTTACGCAAAAGTCAGTTAAACAGTTAATGTTTGGTATTAAAGTGGAAATGCTAGGAAATAGAGCTTTTAGCAGAAGAAACATCACAAGTCTCTTTTACAAAAAAAAGGGTTAGGGAATGGGGGGTACAAAGTGTATTTGAGATGCAGAGAGAAGTTTTAACATTGTAAAAAAATAAATAGACTATGAATATTGACTAGGTAAGAAACACTGTAGTGATCCTCACTGGTCGGCGGAGAACGGTCACCTTATATTGGTGGTCAGTGGAGAAAAGGAAATGGTGCAGCTTTGTCTAAAGTTGGATAATATCCTTATCCTATAGGTGTATGCCTTTTACGTACCTACAGAAGGAGGACTTAAAGCGGAGTTCCACCCAATAGGGGAAGTTCCACTGTAAAGATTGGTCCCCCACTCCCCATTAAGAATTGGCACCTTTCGAGAGCGGAGGGGGGGATGGGTATCCGAATTTGACAGGTACCCGCTCCCACTTCCACTGTGATCGCCTAGACGATCGGAAATGGAAGTTGTCCTCCTAACCTCCCTCCCCGAAGTCTTGTGGGACACGTGACAGGTCCCAGAAGATGATGGGGCTATTCAGGAAGTGCAGCGCTACAGTGAAGCCTCAAGCTGTCACAGCCGGGTGCCCACACTGAAGATGCCGACGCCTGGAATACAAGACAGCCAGCGAAACGGGCTGAGGCGGGGGCAATGTGGGATCGAGGGACAGGTGAGTGGCTGTTTTTTTCAAGTCAGCAGCTACATTTTATGTAGCTGCTGATGAATGTAGGTAGGTGGTCTTTTTCCTTTTTTCCTTGGGGGCCCCCTCAAGATACCAACGGTCACACCTGGACACAGCTACGAGATCGCGGAAAGTGATTGCACTCAAGTCACCTCAGTTGCGATTGCAAAACACTTCAGTTTTATTGGCATAACATCAGGGTTTTTATACTGTAGTTTTTGGGCAAACACACCCTCAGACTATCCAATTAAATACATGTACATTTTCTTACCTTAACTCAACAATTATTTGTATGAGGTTTGCATTTTCACTCTTCTGCTTTATCTATCATGCCATATCTGATCTAATGCCCAGACCATGGCTGTAATCTGACCCAACGCCCAAGACCATGGCTGTAATCTGACCCAACGCCCAAGTTGTGGTTAAAACCTTTCAGAAATGAGAGTAAACCTTATCTGCTTTTTTGTAAAGTTTGCAAAAACACTCATTTCTACATGAAGCTGGCATAGACAGTTTTGTTAGTGTGTACATATCTCATATATGTATGTTAAACTAGCATCTTGTATTAGTGTATACAAAATGGATTCAGTTATATTCCATTTAATCCTTTCAGTCCCCTCTTTTATCACATAGTGATAACACTTTTCATTGACTCACTCTCCCTATCGTCTCAATCCAATGCATTTCCTCATATTGTTGAAGCAAAAACATTTCCTCCCTTTCCTTCTCATTAATTCTCATTTTGATGCACATGATCATTCGGTATAACAGATATCCCATAAAAATCAGTAAGAAAAACATAATCATGAGGGAGATCAATTTTCTAAAGCTGCTGAATATGTTCCTAAACCAGGAACCATCTCCTATGCCCTTAAAGGGATTCCATCCATCCTCATATATAGCTCTAGCTTCAGCCTGGAGATCCTCCACTTTTTCCCTATGCTTATTAATCATTTCATAGTAATCTGATATTTCAGCGGTTATATTGTGTACCCAGGTACAGCACTTATAATCAGTGGTGGATTCACAAAGCCCAGTCAGTGCTGCACCAATTTGTTCTACCTTTATCTCATTAATAAGCACTTGTTTTCTTAAGGCCCGTAATTCTACGTTAATAAGACTTATTTCAGCTTGTGTTTCATTTATTATTTGATCCATAATAAGTGAGTAGTTATTAAGTCTCCTCATTAATTCTATTCCCCATCCAGTCCATGTAGGAAACCATGACCAAGCCTGGTCTTCTACCTTGAACAAATCTCTCTTATATCTATGTTTCAGAGGATACCAGGGATGATTACTGGCCAATAGGGCATCACTATGTTCTCCTCCTATAACATCACTGGTACCAAAGTGGCCAAATAGCACCAACCCTCCTGATCCCGGGGAATCCATGGGTAACAAACTTTCCCACAGCACACCTGGACTCCCTGAGTAAAAGCTACTGATTGGCTTTTCCATCCTTTGCTTACATTGGAGTCAGGGTAACCCACTAGGGCTAATTAATAAAAACGAATCCGTAATGTTTCGGGTGATCTTTTTGGTCAATTATTTTTTTAATATAATTCTCACATTCTCCCTCAGTTGTATTTATTTGTATAAAATGACCACCTGTAGGTTCCTTCCCAATAATATTTAATTCAGATTTACTGCAAAACTCTTCCCCTTCTCTCGACTCCTTACCCAAATGAAAACACCATTTGGGTTTCATAACGACCCCCAATACCTCAAATTTAGGTTGGGTGGTAACATTAGTTAATATTATACTCAGGTTACCCTCCAACATAGTTGTGACATTTAGGGGTACTGCATATATGGGTATGCTCATAGTTTCAGGGTGGAGCAAGCTACCAAACCCAACAACTTTTAAACCCTGAGAATTTAGCATACTTATATTTAAACTTCAGTAATGACATATTTTCAGTTGTAGACCTCTTCTGTCTTTTTACAGGTATGGTACACCAAAAATTAGCAACCACTTTGCTTCCCTTCTGAACATGTAACAGAAAACCTTCATTCCATTTACAAGTTAGTGCCTGACTACACTCATCCATAATGCAAAATGTAAATTTATGTGTAGTACTAATGTCTATTTTACATTGACCTTTAAAAGGTATCAGATGGGTATATGTTTGGTTAGCTCCTTTTACCAGATGTGATTCAGATGGGCTATTCCATATTAATGTATTACATGACTTATTCTCATCCGGTTGTGATGAGGTACAATCCCCCACCCATCCTGAACTCCCAGAGGGTTTCTGAACCACTGGCCCCTTTCTATCATATTAAATCTCCAATAGAAACCATAGTGGGACAATGATAATAGTCACTATTGATAAGATAATAATCAGGTTCATCCAGTCCTCACGGGGATCCAATAGGTTGGGTAGCAAAGTTCTTGGCTCCTTCTTCTGTTGGTTGATCAGCTTGATTGTGTCTCTCATCTTGGGAAATCCTTTTGACTCTTGATGCATGGATCCAGGTGCCTGACCCTTCAGTAAGAACAGCTGTACGTGTAATGGCCACGATCACTGTAGGTTCTCCAAACCGGGGTCTCACCCTTGGATCCAGTCTTCGGATCACCACTTGATCACCTACTTCGAAGGGGTGGGTTGGTTGATCTGCAGGTAGAGGAAAAGAGGCCGCAACATCACCATATTCCCTATTCAACTTTTCACACAATGCTTTTACATATTCTGCCTGTATCATCTCTAAATCTCCTTTCTGCCACAGAGGGGGTTGCTGTCTAGTCCAAGGGGTAGGGAATGGTCTGCCCATTAGTATCTCAAAGGGAGACAACTTACTCCATTTATGAGGTGTCATCCTTATTTCAGCTAGTATATCAGGTAACACAGCTGGCCAATTCTTCAGGGTCCCTCCCATGGCTTTCACTAATTTATCCTTAATTGTCCTATTCATTCTTTCTACTACTCCAGAACTCTGAGGGTGGTAAGGAATATGGAGCTTCTATTGAATACTCAAAGCCTTTGAGACTCCCTGAGTCACTGCTGCAGTAAAAGCTGGTCCCTGATCGCTTTCTATGAACAAAGGACAACCCCATTTAGGGATGATTTGCTTACACAAAACCTTGACCACTGTCTCTGCTGTTTCATTCCTACATGGGAAAGCTTCCGGCCAACCTGAAAATCTGTCTACTACCACCAACAGCTTATCTCCTTCTTTTGATTTAGGGAGATGTGTAAAATCTATCTGTAGATGTGTGAATGGTGCCTCAGGGGGTGTTAAATGTTCATATTTCCCATGCTGGCCATGCCCAGGGTTGTATTGTAAACAAGTAAGGCACCTTCCCAATGTTTCCTTCACCGGATCATGGAGAAACCATACACAAAATCGTTTGCGCATTTCTTTCTCCACTAACTGTTTTCCCTTATGACCTACACCATGAAAATTTTGAATGAATAATACAGCAGCTGCCTGTGGAAGTCCTACAATCCCCTCTTTTGACATAAGACCATGCTTGTCTTGTGTCAAACCTCTGCTAGCCCAAAAATCAACTTCACTCTCAGAGGCTTGTGCCTGCAGTGTACCTAAAAGCTCATTTGACAGTAGGGATGGAGTGGACAACATTACCATAGATAGATCTGCTCGATTATGCAGTTGCCCTGCAGTTTTTGCAGCTGCATCTGCCATAGCATTGCCTTTTGTGACTGGGTCTTTGGCGTTAGTATGTGCCCGCACTTTAATGACTGCTATCCTTCTTGGAAGTTGGAGTGCAGCAAGCAAATCCTGGATCAAAGAATGATGGGATATTGACTTGCCATCGGCTGTAGTGAAACCACGGCCTTGCCAAATACGGCCAAAATCATGCACAACCCCAAAGACATATTTAGAATCTGTGTATATGTTAACATCTCGATCTTGATAAAGAGTGCAAGCTCGTGTTAGGGCCACTAATTCAGCTGCTTGTGCACTGGGGTAGGGGATGGAACCTGTTTCAATAATAAGAGGTGGTTCTACTACTGCATAGCCTGTGATGTATGTAGCATCACTAGAGCGTACAAGATCCATCGACAAACACATCAGGGGCTCCAGGAATCGGAGTCTCCAACATATCTAGTCGCGGAGAAGTGTCAGCTTGGATAACATCCAGGCAATTGTGCTCCTCCTGCAATTCTGGTGACCTTGTGTTGTGAAGATTAAGCAGGGAGAACAATAAAAGAGACAGTCCTGATGTAGATGGGCTGTATTTAACTGTGAGGTTAGTGGTGGATGTCAAAATTACTTCACATCCCGCCAGGCGTTGTGCTGACATGTGTTGAGTGTTAATGTTTTTCAGTACATGTAGGACATGATGAGATGTGTGCAATATCAATGGGTTCCCCAAAACTATTATAGATGCCATTTCCACAGCCAAGGCACACACAGACAAAGCTTGGAGACACCCCAGCATGCCCTGGACCGGGACGGGCATTGTTTTTGATAAATATGCTACTGGCCTCATAGCACCTCCGTGCTCTTGAGCTAGTACTGCAGCCATGGTTTTACATGCAGATTGACAATACAAATGAAAAGATTTAGTATAATCCGGTAACCCTAATGCGAGAGACGAGACCAGTGCTGTCTTCAAATATTCAAATGCCCGCACCAATGGCGGCGTCCATTCAATACGGTCTGGCTGATCTTTCAGTGTCACTTGGCGTAATACATTGTCATAATAAGAACAGTCAGGAATCCACTGTCTACAATAGTTTACCATACCTAGGAAGGATTGCATCTGAACCTTAGTTTCTGGTTTTGGTTGTTGACATATTGCTGCCACTCTCCTTGGGCTCAGCCCCCTCTGGCCCTCAGACAATACAAATCCTAGGTACTCAACTTGTGGTGCCACAAACTGCATGTTTTTTTGCGAGAGACTTTCTGTCCCTGATCAGCCAGAACTCGTAACAATGACAATGAATCAGCCTGACACGCCTTCTCGCTCACAGAACTAATCAGTAAGTCATCCACATATTGGATAAGTACTGAACCATGGGTGGGTACCCAGTCATTGAGCATGGATCTACTGGCCATGGTATATGCTGCCGGTGAGTCTACATAACCCTGAGGGAGACGGGTCCAGGTTAGCCTCTCCCCTTGAAAACAAAAAGCAAACAATACCTGTGTCTCCGGGTCAACTGGGACACTAACAAATGCATTTGACAGATCAATTACTGTAAAATGTGTGGCGTTGGCAGGTATAGCATTTACCAAGGTTGGTATATCTGGGACTACAGGGGCAATAGGAACGACCAGATCGTTAATCGCCCTGAGATCTTGTACTAATCTCCACTCACCATTGGGCTTTTTTACCGGATTAATGGGAGTATTTTAGGGGGATACTACCGGCTTCAGTATTCCCCTCTTTTTAAAATCCTCCACAATAGGTTTAAGTCCGTCTATTTTATCTTTGGACAGTGGGTATTGTTTATGATAAACAGGGTTCCTGGCTTTAAGGGTGGCTTTATACGGTGTGCAGTCAATGAGGCCTGCATCCGTTGTGCTCTTAGTCCATAGGTTTTCAGGGAGCTTATTTAAATCATGATCCATAGCTGGACAGATTAGGAAAGGTGTGTCTAATTGCATACCTTCCTCCATGATAGACATCACGACTTTAAGGTCAGCTAACAAATCTCGGCCCAATAGGGACACAGGACAATGCGGGAGCACATGAAATTTATGATACCAGACCTGTCCATCTTTTGCTTGTACCGGGAGGGGAGGTGTAATGCAAGTGGGGGTTTCCTTGGATTAGGGCATCCCTGTACTATAGCATCCAGCTCCTTGGGATCTATTGCCTTTAAAATCAGCAGCTCCCCAATCATCATGAATGGAAAAGCTGAATTTATCATATCTAGCTCAGCTGTCTCATCTTTAACTTTCCCCTTGTTACTTTCTGCTGGCCTAATAATTCTATCACTCTTTTCTACCTTCTTTATCTTCCTCTTTACTTTCCTTTTACCCCTCTCAGTATCCCTTTGACTAACACTCCCAGTTTCCCCATCTGAGCTAGATTCTTCTGTCTCCCCTGTATTTATCTGGGAAGCAGCAATAAGAACCTCTTCATCTTCATCTACTTGTTTTACATGTGGGAGTGCTGGGTATAATGGGGCTGCATGTGGAGCTGTAGGGGCAGGACGTGCCTCGCTGTGTTTGTATGGCGGTGGTGGTGTGTGAGGGACCGCCTAGCGGCACCACTAGCACTCCACTGGTCAGGTGTCCCCAGAGCGCAGAATCTAAGCCCCAGGGTACTTGTTCACCAGAGCCCCTGATGGTGGGGATGGACTTGGAGTACCACAAGACCAGGTCGCAACTACTGAGTACACCCGTCAGTGGTAGGGGTGTTCGCCAGGGGCTCCAACAGGGGAGTGCCTGATATGAGGAGGTCGGGTGACCCCGATGGGATGGATGGATGGATGGCTGAGCAAGTGCGAAGTCAGACAGGCCAAGTCGGTAACAGAGAGGACGGTATGGTACAAGGCAGCGGGCAGAGAATCGTCGGGTCACGCGCCAGGTCAGCAACAGCAGGTGTCAGGGATCTCCTCGATCCCTGCCGCGATGGTCCCGGCGCAGGCGCACTGCTCCACCTAGTACACGGGCACTAGGTCCGGGCCGGCCGCGGCGTTCGAGCTCGCGCATGCGCAGTAGAAGCCGCGGCCGCCCGCTGGGCACCAATGGCAGCGCAGGGCGGGATATTTAAAGGTCCCTGAGCTGTCATTTCGTTGCCTTCTGGTCTTACCTGCTTCCTGTGTTCCTGTACCTGTGCCTAGTAAGTTATTGACCCGGATTGCCTTTCACCTTGCTGATTTCTCCTGCCCAGACCCTTGCTTGCCTGACCTCTCTCCCTGGATGCCCCTTATTAGATCTGACCTCCTGCTGCTGACCTGGCGTGTGACCCGACGATTCTCTGTCTGCTCCCTTGTACCTTACCGTCCTCTACAATACCGACTCGGCCTGTCTGACTACGCACTTGCTCAGCCATCCATCCATCCATCCCATCGGGGTCACCCGACCTCCTCACATCTGGCTCTCCCTGGTTGGAGCCCCTGGCGAACACCACTACCACTGACAGGTGTGCTCAGTAGAGGCGACCTGGTCTCGGGGTACTACAAGTCCATCCCCACCATCAGGGGCCCTGGTGAACAAGTACCCTGGGGCTTAGACTCCGCGCTCTGGGCACGCCTGACCAGTGGAGTGCTAGTGGTGCCGCTCGGCGGTCCCTCACAGTACCAGAAGGCCATGACTGAGCCTCGAGGAGGACTCTCCACGTTGGACGAGGTTTGCAGGCACCTGGCTACCCTGACGCAAGCCGTAAACACATTACAGGACAGATGTCTGCAGATCGAGAATCGGTTTCAGGCCTGCACCATACCTGTTCCTGTTTCACAGGCCCCGGCTCCTGCACCACCGGTCGCAGCAGTCCATGAGCCGGCTCCTGGGCCTCCCACATCACTCCCTATGGCGGAACCCCGAGTACCCTTACCCGAGCGCTTCCATGGGGATCGCACACGCTTTCGGTCATTCCGTGACTCCTGTCTGCTCTATTTTGAACTGCAGCCACGGACCTTTTTGACGGAATCAGTGAAAGTGGGGTTTGTTGTCTCCCTGTTGCAGGGTGAACCCCAAGACTGGGCCCACCGACTAAGGGGAAACAATGACCCTCACCTGGTTACGGTCGACAGCTTCTTTAACGCTATGGCCATCTTATATGATGACCCACAACGGGCAGCCTCGGCCGAGGCCACATTATACGCACTCCGACAAGGTCGGCGGGCGGCTGAGGAATACGCCTCTGACTTTAGGCGCTGGATGGGTGACACTCGTTGGAACGAGTTCGCACTTTTGCACCAGTTTCGTATGGGCCTATCAGAGGCTCTGAAAGACGAGCTCGCCCGGGTGGAGGTGCCCGAGACATTAGAGGACCTAATTGCACTCACCATCAAAATTGACCGTAGACTACGGGAGCGCAGATTGGAGAGGTCTGGTCAGGGTCGCGGAAATCCCTGGGGGTCATTTCAGGGATCCAGTCAACATACTAGGCCAAGCACCCAGAACCTGCCGTTTGAAGATGCTCCCGAACCCATGCAGCTAGGCCTGGCTCGGCCTAAACTATCGCCTGAGGATTGCCAGCGCAGACACTCCCAGAATCTGTGTCTGTACTGCGGCGAAGCTGGTCACATGGTGCGTTCCTGCCCGCAGAAACTGAGTAAGTTCACCTCATCTTCTTTATCTGTTGGCAATATGAACCCGTCCCAGTACTTAGTTGTTCCCCTCTCCTTTCAGCTTTCAGAAAGGACCATGGAGGTGACGGCCATAGTTGATTCGGGGGCATGCAGCTGTTTTGTGGATATCAATTTTGCTCACCAGCAGGGTATTCCCCTCCGCCCAAAGGAGAAGGGGTTTCACATCTTTTTGGCTGATGGTTCCCGGATAAAGTCAGGGGTGGTTAACCAGGAGACCCCTTCCATTGTGACTTCCATTGCCGGTCAGCACCGGGAACTCCTCCGCCTGGATGCTATTGCATCACCCCTTTTCCCAGTCATTCTGGGGCTCCCTTGGTTGCGGGCCCATAACCCCCAAATTGACTGGGAGACTGGGGTTGTCTCATTCCCTTCCCCATATTGTCGGGAACTGTGTCGAACTTCGGGCCCGGAAGTCCCCCGGGTCCTCCTGTGCTCTGAAGGGGATGACAGCCTAAAACAAGTGATTCCTGCAGCCTACCATGAGTTTCTTGATGTGTTCAGTGAACGGGGAGCAGATGCTCTACCCCCCCACCGCCCATATGACTGTCCTATTGATCTGTTGCCCGGTTCGGAAATTCCGTTCGGGCAAATTTTTCCCCTTTCTGAGCTAGAATTAGGGGCCCTGAAGGACTATATTGAGGATAGCCTCCGAAAGGGATTCATCCGTCCCTCCACTTCCCCAGCAGGTGCAGGGATCTTCTTTGTAGAAAAGAAGGACAAGACTTTGAGGCCATGCATTGACTATCGGGAGCTGAATAGGGTCACCATTAAAAATCATTACCCATTACCACTGGTACCTGAATTATTCCAGAGCCTAAAAGCTGCAGTAGTGTTTACCAAGTTGGACTTAAGGGGAGCCTACAATTTGGTTCGCATAAGGGAGGGGGATGAGTGGAAGACGGCCTTCCGCACCCGTTTCGGCCATTTTGAGTACCTGGTCATGCCTTTCGGGTTGTGCAATGCGCCAGCCACCTTCCAACACTTTGTGAACGACATCTTTAGGGACTTCCTGGACATCTTTGTCATCGTCTACTTAGACGACATTTTGATTTTTTCATCCTCCCTGGGGGAGCACAGGGTACATGTATCAAAGGTGTTGGGGCGGTTGCGGCAGCACGGGTTGTACGCTAAAGCAGAGAAATGATGCTTTGAACAGGCTAGCGTTACATTTCTGGGTCTGATCATCTCCACCACGGGGGTCGCAATGGACCCTCAGAAGGTCTCAGCGATCCTAGATTGGCCTGAACCCACGGACAGGAAAAGTGTCCAACGTTTTATTGGGTTCGCAAATTTTTACCGGAAGTTCATCAAGAACTTCTCGGGTCTGGTCTCCCCCATCACTCAGTTAACCAAGCTTGGGACGCGATTCAGATGGACGCCCGAGGCACAGGAAGCTTTTGAAGCACTAAAAAGGTTATTTACCTCGGCACCCATTCTGGGTCATCCCGACGCCTCCCTGCCCTACATCTTAGAAGTAGATGCATCTGAAAACGCGGTTGGCTCCATCCTTTCCCAGTGGAAGGGCGCCAAGGAATTACTTCACCCAGTAGCATTCTTTTCACGGAAACTTACCCCTGCGGAGAGGAACTACGACATTGGGGATCGCGAGCTACTGGCTATCAAAACCGCTTTAGAAGAATGGAGGTACCTGCTGGAAGGTGCCTCCCACCCCATCCTGATATTCACGGACCACAAGAACCTGGAATATCTGAGGACGGCCAAACGTCTACGCCCACGACAAGCAAGATGGGCATTGTTTTTCTCGAGGTTCCAGTTCCACATCACATACAGGCCCGGCTCGAAAAACACGAAGCCTGACGCGTTGTCACGCATGTACGAGGACACCAAGGAGATTCCAGTGCCCGACACTATTCTTCCTGCAGGAAATTTCTTGGCCCTTCAGACAAACCTTCACTCCGAGATCCTGAGTGCGTCCACAGCAATGTCCACCTCCGATGGGGCTCCCCTCCAGAACAAGGAGGGACTCCTATGGAGGGAGGACCGGATTGTGGTGCCGGAGGATGCCCGAACCTTAGTCTTGGGACATTGCCATGACCATCCACTGGCAGGACATTTTGGGCCGGTCAAGACCCTGGAACTTCTCCGACGTTCCTTCTGGTGGCCGGACATGGCCAAGGATTGTAAGAACTACGTGGGCTCCTGTGCCATCTGCCAGCGGAACAAGCCTTCAAGGAATAAGGCGTGGGGCCTGCTACGTCCATTGCCCATCCCTGAACGACCCTGGCAGAAAATCTCCATGGACTTCATAGTCGAGCTTCCACCTTCACTGAACCACACGGCAATTCTCGTGGTCGTGGACCGCTTGTCCAAGATGGCCCATTTCATCCCTTTACGGAAAACCCCATCATCAGCCACCGAGACGGCGCAAGACTTCATTCGAGAGATCGTTAGACTGCATGGGGTTCCCGAAGACATCGTCTCGGACCGTGGGGTGCAGTTTACCTCGCGGTTTTGGAGGGCATTGTGCAAAGCCCTGGATATCAAGCTGTCCCTTTCCTCGGCATTTCACCCTCAGACCAATGGCCAGACCGAAAGGACCAATCAGACCCTGGAGCAATACCTTCGATGCTACACATCATTCTCTCAGGACGACTGGGTGCCACTCCTCCCTTTGGCAGAATTCGCGTACAACAACGCTTGCCATTCAGCAACTGGGCAGTCCCCGTTCTTCGCCAACTATGGGTTTCATCCTGTCTTCCTCCCGGACTTGGTCCCGGAATGCCCGATTCCAGCGACACAGGATGCACTGACCTTTTTCACCTCCAACAATAGGAAACTACAGGAAGCCATCCGTCAAGCCCAAGAGGACTACAAGAGGGCTTTTAATAGGAAGCGAAGAGGGGATCTGGTTCTGCAGCCCGGAGAGAAGGTTTGGCTGGCTACGGCTAACTTGAGGATGCTCTGCCCGTCAAAAAAGTTGGGACCTAAATTTATAGGCCCTTTCTGCATCAAACGGATGGTCAATGAGGTGGCCTATGAACTTGTTCTCCCCGAGACACTCAAGATCCACCCTGTCTTCCACGTGTCCCTGTTGAAACCAGTAGTCCCTGATGCCTTCCCGGAACGAGAATCCAGGCCCCCGGAGGCCGTAACAGTTGAAGAGGAAGAAGAATTCGAGGTGGAGGCAATCTTGAAGTGCCGACGAAGGGGGGGCCAGACCCAATTTCTCATCAAGTGGAAGGGCTACGGCCCTGAGGACAATTTGTGGGAACCAGCCCATAATGTCCATGCACCTAGGCTTGTCCGGAGGTTTCTTTGTGATCACCCGTGGTGGAGAGATCGGGTGGGCATCCGGAGGTTGCCCGTAGGGGGGGGGCAATGTCAGGGATCTCCTCGATCCCTGCCGCGATGGTCCCGGCGCAGGCGCACTGCTCCACCTAGTACACGGGCACTAGGTCCGGGCCGGCCGCGGCGTTCGAGCTCGCGCATGCGCAGTAGAAGCCGCGGCCGCCCGCTGGGCACCAATGGCAGCGCAGGGCGGGATATTTAAAGGTCCCTGAGCTGTCATTTCGTTGCCTTCTGGTCTTACCTGCTTCCTGTGTTCCTGTACCTGTGCCTAGTAAGTTATTGACCCGGATTGCCTTTGACCTTGCTGATTTCTCCTGCCCAGACCCTTGCTTGCCTGACCTCTCTCCCTGGATGCCCCTTATTAGATCTGACCTCCTGCTGCTGACCTGGCGTGTGACCCGACGATTCTCTGCCTGCTCCCTTGTACCTTACCGTCCTCTACAATACCGACTCGGCCTGTCTGACTACGCACTTGCTCAGCCATCCATCCATCCATCCCATCGGGGTCACCCGACCTCCTCACATCTGGCTCTCCCTGGTTGGAGCCCCTGGTGAACACCACTACCACTGACAGGTGTGCTCAGTAGAGGCGACCTGGTCTCGGGGTACTACAAGTCCATCCCCACCATCAGGGGCCCTGGTGAACAAGTACCCTGGGGCTTAGACTCCGCGCTCTGGGCACGCCTGACCAGTGGAGTGCTAGTGGTGCCGCTCGGCGGTCCCTCACAGCAGGTCAGATCTAATGAGGAGCATTCAGAAGAGAGGTCAGGCAAAGCAAGGGTCTGGGCAGGAGAAATCAGCAGGTCAAGAACAATCCGGGTCAACAACTTACTAGGTACAGGTTCGCAGGATACAGGATGCAGGTAAGACCAGAAGGCACTGAATGACAGCTCAGGGTCGTTTAAATATCGCGCCCTGCGCTGCCATTGGTGCCCAGCGGGCGGCCGCGGCTTCTACTGCGCATGCGCGAACTCGAATGCCGCGGCCGGCCCGGACCTAGTGCCCGCGTCCCTGCACAGGGCGGCGCACTGCGCCTGCGCCTGGACCATCGCTGCAGGGGATCGCGGAGATCCCTGACATGGTGTGAAATCATTTGCTACAATTAGAGTCTTATAGCCTGGTGCATACTTCAACCAATTCTTACCCCCTTCATACATATAATTCTTGTCTGAATCTGGATTTCCAGTCCCCCAGATACCTACCTGAGGCTGTTCATGCAAACACATTCCTCTAATCATATCCATACACATAGTGTCATTTCCCCCTTCTCAAGGAAAACTAGCTCCACCCAGTCTTTTTGACCATCCCACTAAATTATCCACCCAGGGATTAACATAATAAATATCATAAGGGGATACCCTTGCTACATATTCTTTACAAGTTTCATTTAAGGTAGATGTGTTCTTTCCCCTCAGCTTTCTAGTTTTTCTTAACAACTTAATCAACTTTTGTGGCGGCACATGACGGGGACCTTCCTCCTTACCTGAGGATTTACCCATAGCAGTAAATTAGTAAACTAACAAACAAGACAAAAAAAACAACAATAACACACTTTTTACAAATTATACAAAGTGCTGTGCCAGGTGTGTCCTGGTATTATTCCCCGAGCCGAGAATCCCTTAGTCTCGCTCCTAAAACTCCACCCACCAAATTTCCCTTAAGTTCAGAATAATTACTTTGGTAAAGAAAGCATTAAAAAATAAAACTCTCGGGGGGCGCATGTGCGGCCAGGGATGATGGCAGACGTGTTCTGCTGAGCTCCGCTCATCCCCGGCCAGGAGTGACTCACCCGCACCGCACTACAGCTGATCTTCTGCCTCGGGTGAGTCACGTATCACCGAGCACCCGGCCCAGCACCAGGGAGAGGCTTCTATGGGGAAGATAGGGCGCTGGAAGCCCCCCTCCCCGCAGCCTCAGGACCCGCGGCCCTCGCCACTGCGGCGCTTCCTCTATAGGCCGCAATCCCCGGCCTCTAGTATAGACAGAGGAACGATCCCGGACCTCTAGCGGCCGCGGAGGGTACTGCACCCTGCCTAATTTCAGCACAGCTGCAAACCTCTGCTCTGATCCTTCCACAAATGGGGGATCACAACCCCCAATCGAAAGCAGGAGAGGCTATGGACAACCCTACTCCAGGGTATCATCCTGCCCCTAGTCCTCAGCCGACAAAGTCGTCCCCTCCGCTCACAATCTCCGCGTTAGACAACAAGCTGCAAATTTTTCTACGAAATATTACCGCTTCCATAGCCGCTGAAGTGGGAAAATTGGCTAATGAGCTCAGAGGGGAAATAGCCCAGATTGGGGACCGCACGGATAAATTGGAAAGTAAGTTTGACGATTTGGTGCAATACGTTCACGTTTTGGAGGAAGACAACGCCTATCTGAAACATTCCATTTCCCAAATGCAACTCCAGCAGGAGGACCTGGAAAACAGGGCAAAATATCCGTATACGTGGTATGTCCGAATCCGTTGCTGATGCCCAATTGCACCGCCATCTACTGTCCTTTTTCATCGCTACTGCCCCCATGGTTCAAGAAGCAGATTGGCGGATGGATAGGGCTCATCGCTCTCTGGGCCCTAAACCAATTGAGGGAACCAGTCCACGTGACGTTATAGTCCGCTTTCACTACTTTCAAAGTAAAGAAGCCTTACTTTCAGCAGCCCGCCATAAATCTTCCTTGGAGTTTAAAGGTGATAAACTCCAACTCTTCTGTGATCTTTCTCCAATTACTCTTGCTAAGCGGCGTGCTTTGAAGCCGATTACCACACATCTTCAGCATCATCGTGTCCTGTATCGTTGGGGGTTCCCCTTCAAGCTGGTGGTTGTTAGGGACAACACCCATGTTGTTCTCCGAGATCTTCAAGAGGCGGAATCTTTCCTTAAGCAGTTGGGACTCCCACCTCTACTGGATGATATGCCCTCATCGCCGCCTACTCCATCCCGTCCTTATGCCACCCCTTCCAAGATATGGACACCGGTCCGCGGAGGTCGGAGGAGACCCACACGCATACCGCAACGTCCACGCCCTCCCCGATCAAGCGATCCTCCTGCCTGAGGATTTTCAGGGGTGACCTTTTGTGGCGAATCTGGTGCTGTTTTGTTCGGCCATGGCCTTGCTGGGTGCATTTTATTTTATTTTGTTTTTGTTTCTTCTGGCCGGGTTTGACGTCCTCCCGGAAGTGTCGGATGTCGTGCTGCCCCCGATACTGTCTAGCCATTGGCCTAGACGACTTGGGCTTAGTTGACGTTCCCAAGTTTATATCCTCGCGGATACCTGTTCTTCATTGTGTATTTTTTTCTGTTGTGTTTTTTGCATGTTTTATGTTTTCTGTTTTTTTTTTTCTTTTTACTACATCGATGGTATTTCATCCATTTGTCATGCTAATACATGTGGCCCAGTCACTGTTATTTTATAATGGCTTTGAAGTTTCTGTCATATAATGTTAAGGGCCTCAACTCTATTCAAAAAAGGTGGATGGCTTTGAAGGAATTTCGATCCTCAGGAGCAGACATCATTTTTGTCCAAGAGACCCATTTCAAATCTACAGGCTCCTTTCGTTTTGCCTCGAGATTTTTTCCCCGAGCCTACTCGGCCTTTGACCCTTCTGGGAAAGCCGGGGTGGCAATTTTGATTGGGTCACATTGCTCTCTTCGGGTTGTTTCCTCCAAAGTTGACCGACAGGGTCGTTTCATTATTTTGGAGTGTATGTTTGGTGAGACTCCCCTAGTTCTGCTGAATTTATATGCCCCTAACACGGGTCAATTGCAGTTCCTATCCCAAACACTCGCCGAACTGGATTCCATTTCCACTTCGCAGGTGATAGTTGGGGGAGATTTCAATCTGATTCTTTCCCCCCATAAAGACAGGAAGGTTCTTTTTGAGTCCACTCCCTCGAAGCGGCAATGCTCCTCTTCAAAATATTTTCGTAGATTGATTAGGGAGCATCGTCTCTTTGACGCATGGCGGATTAAACATCCTCTCCATAAACAATTCACTTTTTACTCTACTCCTCACCGTAGTTATTCTCGCCTAGACCATTTTTTCGTTTCTGCCCCATTGCTTCCACTTCTGGTTTCTTCTGATATTAATCCCATCACTTGGTCCGACCATGCCTCTTTGACTTTAAACCTTTTTTTCCCCCCTGTTATATCCAAACCCTGTCATTGGCGCCTTAATGAGACCTTTCTTTCCACAGACCATCTTAGAGATGAATTGTCGCAGGGACTTGATGCCTACTTCACCCACAATGTTGGCTCCGTAACCTCCTCCTCAACTCTATGGGAGGCCCATAAGGCGGTTTTTCGAGGGCTCTGTATTTCTATGGGTTCTCGTTTAAAAAAGTCCTCGGCGAGTGCTAGGGCTTCCCTCATACAACAGCTATCTTGGGCGGAAGGACGGTTATTGGCTAAGCCGTCTATTCCTGGGCTCCAGAGGGTAGCTTCTCTACGGGATCAAGTTAAAGCTCTTGACTCCAGTAAAACTGCTCAATCCCTCCTTTGGGTTAAGCAGAAATTCTACGAATTTTCCAATAAGCCCCATCGTATGTTAGTCAATCGTCTCAAAGCTCAGTCCCCTTCTACGATGCCTGACCTACTAATACAGCCAGATGGAAGCCCCACTTATGACCCTCGGGTTATAGCAACTCTTTTTGGCTCATTTTACGGGAAATTGTACAACTGTTTAACCCCGGACCTGCATCCACCCCTCACACAGTCATTATTTGATAATTTTTTTGACGCATTGTCACTCCCGAGAATCTCACCTTCAGACGTTGCCACCCTTAATGCTGACATTACACTAGAGGAATTATTGGACACAATCAAACTTCTCCCTTCTCATAAAGCTCCGGGACCGGACGGATTGCCCTACTCCTACTATAAAACTTTTATTGGTATTTTGGCACCGCATCTCCTCTCTCTATATCACGATCTTTTTAAGGGAATTATACCCCAGACCGAATTCTCCCGTGCATACATCTCGGTCATCCCTAAACCCGATAAGGACCAGTCTATCGTGGACAACTACCGCCCCATTGCCCTACTCAATTCTGACTACAAGATTTTTACCAAAATTTTGGCTAACCGATTGTCCGGAATCATCTTCAAGATCATACATAGGGACCAAGTGGGCTTTGTACCTGCCAGACATGCCGCAGATAACACTAGGAGAACTATTGATCTGGTTGATCTGGTTAACAGGTCCTCTGCCCCTACTGTGTTATTAAGCCTGGACGCTCAAAAAGCTTTCGACCGTTTAAGCTGGCCTTATATGTTCATGGTCTTGGAGAGATTTGGTTTCAAAGGTCCATTTGTAGCAGCGCTGAAGGCCCTCTATTCATCCCCCCTCTCGCAGGTCAGATTAGCTTCTTTTCTCTCGCCTCCCTTTCAGATGTCAAACGGTACACGTCAGGGCTGCCCACTCTCTCCTTTACTGTTTATTCTTTGTCTGGAACCTTTGGCCATCGCTATTAGGTCAAACCCGGATATTCGTGGGATACAGTCACATTCCCATGAGTACAAATTATCGTTATTTGCAGATGACATTCTTCTCACGCTTACGAGTCCCCATACTTCTTTACCGATTTTGCATAAGACCTTGAAACAATTTGGGGCTATTTCAGGTTACAAAGTCAATACGTCCAAAACTGAGGCACTCCCAATACATGTCCCGCCTATCGTTCTGTCCTCGCTTCAGGAAGCCTTTCCCTATCGGTGGTGCACACACTCTTTAAAATATTTAGGTACTAATATTTCTCTTTCTTACCAATCCATATACGAGGCCAATTTCCCCCCTTTGTTCATAGCAATTTCTCGCTCTCTGAAACAATGGGATGCCTTGCCCATCTCTTTCCTCGGTCGCATTAATGTTCTAAAAATGACCGTGTTACCCAAACTCTTATATCTGTTTGCGACTCTCCCCGTTCCCGTCCCTATGTCCAAGCTTCACTCCCTTCAGAAATCTTTCCTACACTTTATCTGGCACAATATGCGACACAGGATTGCACGTTCTGTTCTGCTCTCTCCGCGTTCTAGGGGAGGTTTGGGAGCACCGGATATAATCAAGTATTATTATGCGACTCACCTTTGTTTTCTTATGTCATGGTCCACGCAACACCCTCCCAATACATGGACTGAGATTGAATCTTTACAACTGTCCCCAGTTCATCCATGTTCCCTCCTTTGGTCAACCGCGGCAGTGGATGTCTCTTCCTTCCGTCATCTATTCCTTGGTCCCATGCAATTTTCATTGACGGTATGGCAGAAATGTAAGGCTCAATTTACTCTGGCCTCTGAATGCTCCCCTCTGACAAATATCCTCTATAACCCTAACCTGCCAGACAATATGGCCATATCCCGGATGTCTCTTTGGGTGGTATCTAACCTTTTTCAATTACGTCACCTGGTACATCCGGTGACTCGTAAATTACATTCATTCCCGGATCTCCAGAAAAAAGCTTCTTTACCTCCTCATCACCTATATATATATTTCCAAATACGCCATTTTTTCTCTACTTTATCATCCTCATTGATTCTGGGGAAGCCTACACCCTTCGAACGTTTATGTATGCAGGGCCCCCACCAAAGGGGTATCATCTCCAATACTTATAAAATTCTTCTGGACGCATCCCCTTTATCTAATGAAACTCACCTTTATATGCGTAGGTGGTCTCAGTTTGTACAACGTGATATTGATTTACTAACGTGGAAGAATATTTGGGTAAATGCATCTAAATCTTCTGTCTGTGTGGTTTTTAAGGAAAACATTTACAAGATTATGATGTTATGGTACAAAACACCTGAGGTTCTTCATGCTTTCAACCCGAGTGCTTCTCCTGTCTGCTGGCGCTGTGGTAGGGATTCTGGTTCTCTCTATCATATTTTTTGGACTTGTAAATCTATTGTTCCTTTCTGGGAGGAAGTCCGCTCCTTGTTGCAATCAATGCTGCATGCCTCGCTTCCTTTTGACCCTCTGCATTTTTTGCTAGGCTTGCCATTCCCGGGTTTATCTAAACCAGCCAGAAAACTTGCTGCTCATGTGCTGACCGCGGCCAGGAGAAGTATTCCTATGGGTTGGTTATCTTCTACTCCCCCTACAATGCTGACTTTGTACAAACTTATTGCTGAAGTAAGACGGATGGAGTATTTGACTGCCTTACATAATTGTTCATCTGCTGTATTTGAGTTGATTTGGCTCCCGTGGGATTCCTTCATTTCCTCTTTGCCGGCCTGAAACTAAGATCCTGATTGTTTCCGCACTGATTTTGTATGACTCTATTGGACTTGATTATGTGTAGTTATGCCATCGATGTTTTTTTCTGTTATGTTTATCAGTTTACTTATTTGAAAACCAATAAAAATTGTTATTACAAAAAAAAAAAAAAATAAAACTCTCACTTACCTTGGCAATTATCCCACTTTCTGACACCACTGAAAGTAGGTAGGTGGTCTTTTTCCTTTTTTCCTTGGGGGCCCCCTCAAGATACCAACGGTCACACCTGGACACAGTTACGAGATCTCGGAAAGTGATTGCACTCAAGTCACCTCAGTTGCGATTGCAAAACACTTCAGTTTTATTGGCATAACATCAGGTTTATTATACTGTAGTCTTTGGGCAAACACACCCTCAGACCATCCAATCAAATACATGTACATTTTTTTACCTTAACTCAACAATTATTTGTATGAGGTTTGCATTTTCACTCTTCTGCTTTATCTATCATGCCATATCTGGTCTAACGCCCAGACCATGGCTGTAATCTGACCCAACGCCCAAGACCATGGCTGTAATCTGACCCAACGCCCAGACCGTGGCTGTAATCTGACCCAACGCCCAGACCATGGCTGTAATCTGACCCAACGCCCAAGACCATGGCTGTAATCTGACCCAACGCCCAAGTTGTGGTTAAAACTTTTCAGAAATGAGAGTAAACCTTATCTGCTTTTTTGTAAAGTTTGCAAAAACACTCATTTCTACATGAAGCTGGCATAGACAGTTTTGTTAGTGTGTACATATCCCATATATGTATGTTAAATTAGCATCTTGTATTAGTGTATACAAAATGGATTCAGTTATATTCCATTTAATCCTTTCAGCTGACTTTTATTTTTTTACAGAGTGAGTGGAACTCTGCTTTAATAGCTCCTAGAGAAGGCATGATCCTGTCCTGCCTTATTACTAGGGCATTGCTTAGACACTCCCAGCCTTTACTGCTCATTCCCATCACAGCAGGAGCAAGTTCTCAACCCCATACACATGCATGGTCTACTATCTCTGTCACAGCATTGCTGAGCTCAGAACTACTGCAACAGAGGAGAGAGTGCATGTGAGGAGGTTTGAATTGGCTGTGAGTGTCTTAGCAAGGTCCTAGAAGCAAGGCAGGATGGAATAATGCCATCTCAGGCTTTAGGAGGTATGTCAATGGCCTACATCTATAGCAAATGCATGACTGCTGAGAAACAGGCTCAGTCATGACCAACTAAAACCATACCTTGCCCAAAAATGACACAAAAGCTGATGTTCAAAAAAAGGAAAGGGCACAGCTTTATTTAAAGTGGAACTAAACCAATCAATCAATTTAACAGTTAAAAAAAAAACATTTACATTCCTGGCATGTGCCGGGAATGTAACTATCACATTTGCTTGTGCTCTCAACCAAACTGTCAAACCATCAAATGGCTGGTGTCACAACTGATCACATGTGCAGCACCATGGCACTTGAGGATCAAACAGAGACTAAGTTGGCAGCTTACTTGGCTAAATAAAGATAGAAGGGTTTAGTTCTGCTTTAAATTTTCAAACACAACTAATAACCAGTGCCAGTCAAAGTTGTTTTGCTCTGAGGAAGAGGGTTTATCCTAGAAACGTGTAAGCCTGTTTGGATCACCAATGATGTCTCTTTGGTGTTGGTACTCTCTGGGTCCAACTAACCACTGTGCCAGGAGATAGTGGCTTGATGTGCTGTGACCTTACATGGTTTTTGAGTACATTTTTGATAATAAAGTATCTGTGGGATCAGAGACAGCTCTAGGCTTTGTGAGGCCTTAGGCAAAATTTAGACATGAGGTGCCACTCACACACATAATGGGAAAAATAATTAAAGCAATGAAAATTACTGTAAAAATTGCATATTTGATATATGCATGTTGGGTCACTGACGTCACAAGGGGAAGGGGTTACATCATCAGGTGGCCCATCCCCTTAGCTATTTAAGAACTGTCAGATGGCGGGAGCCAGCGATGGGTGCGGACCTGTTTTTTTTTTAATTGACACTGGATCTATACACTGGGACATTGTTTTTGTTTTTTTTTTTAATAAAGGAATTGTCAAAAAATGTCTGTTTTTATTTCTTTTCGACACTTTTTTGGTGAATGAGTAGGGGTACAATGTACTCCTACTCATTCACGTGGGGGAAAGCAGTAAATTGGGGGTCCCTTGCTAAAGCCTCATGCCCGCAGACCCCCACAACCACCGACCAGGGTTGTCATGTCCTAAAGCACCCCCCAGCACCAAAGCACCCCTCCCCCATGTTGAGGGCATGTGGCCTGGTATGGTTCGGGGGGGGGGGAGCACTCATCTCCCCTGCTTTCTTGACCTGCCAGACTGCATGCTCGGATAAGAGTCTAGTATGGATTTTGGGGGGGACCCCACCCCATATTTTTTTAAATTTTGGCATGGGGCTCCCCTTAAAAAAAATAATTTTCGTGTATGTGGTGATTGTTCAGAAATTACATTCATTTTAAAGTCAAATGTTAAAAGCAAAAGTCAACTTTTGGATGACATTCGTCCATTCACCGAATGTTTAAAGAATTTTCATACAACTTTTTGTACAAATATTCTCGTCTGAAAATCTACACGTGTATGGCCAGCTTTACTCATAACAAGTCTGAGAATCAATATGAGGCTCTGTCTAGTCGAAGCTTCTGAGCAGAATTATTATTTGGTAACTTAGAAAGTACTGATGCAATTGAACCAAAATGACAGCCAGGGAATTAGTATTTTCAGAATGAGAGGCCATCATTAGATGCTTTCACCCTTGCCAGGTCTCTTCAATTTCATATTATACTGTATTCTCCCTTTTGGCATTTATTGCTATGCCAAACTCTGAATGACTCTTTTCCCACAACTAGAGCCCAACCTTCAGTCAAGACCTACTTGAGCAAAACTTGACGTAATTAAAGGAATTAATTGTAAATATTCAGCAGTCTAGCAGTAATTATGTTCAGCCATATCTGTAGTTTCAAGATGTTTCCATGCCTGATTAATTGGAGAACCTGAGGCTGCAAGTTTACCCAGAACCCATTACTGAGGATGGAGCTGATGATAAAAGTAATTAGTACATGGATTTGTTTTCAGTAATCCCCGATGAGTTTAGGGAGGAACTCCAGCAAACTCATTCAGTTAAAATATTCCATGTGACTCACAAATTACCATGTCTGATTTTCATGTTTGCAAATTAAAAAGAAGTGATAATGATTATGGGTTACCTAAGCTTTCCCAGGCCACACAGGGTAACCCTTTACTTGCTATAGCAAAATAATAAAGCCAAACTTTAGGAAAAAGCAAATATTGTCTAAATACAAGATTGTAAACTTTTTCTTCTGTCCAAGAGCTTCTGGTAATAAAGACCAGTCGCTGCTGTTCTCCCTTTTTGTGCAGAGTGACTGGTCTAGCGATGCCTGCAGCAAAAAAAATAAAAAATTGCAGAGGGCAGACATGACTGTGTGAATAGGGTAGTACAGACAGGAGAGGGTTAAGGATAGGATGGCAAGGCTTTAAAATATGCAGTCTTACCTGATTGGTGATTACGTGCTGCAGGGTCGGGTCTTGAGTACTTTTGGGAGTGGTGTAGGTTCAAAAGTTTTCAGTACAGGGGTGGAAGATGAAGAAGAAGCTTCCCTCGCACCCTCCCTTGTGTTTGTTTGAGGTCTTCTGGTTCCTGGTCTGTTACGGCACTTGGTAGGTTTGTTGGACTTTGAAGCTAAAGTGATTGGTTGGGACCATCGGTGGGAAGGTGTCCTCGGGTGCATTGCGGTTAACCAAGGTTTAAATGGAAGGTGGATGTTGTGCACTGTGGATTGTGTGCCTTGTCTCCGAGCCGGTGGGTTGTGGCTGGAGGCTTATTGCCACCATTATGGTTAAGGTTCCGCAGGGAATAATGGTTGTTTTTGTGCCTTCGTAGACCAACAACTTTACTTATGTTTCTGTTTTAAGGAATGTTTTGTGTTATTTAAGTTGAACTGTTAATAAAAGACTGTGATGGTCATCTTACTCCAATTGTTGGTTTTGGTCTCCATTTGTATAGGTAGAGTTGGGGGGGGGGGGGAAGATGTGTAGGAGTATGCATCAGTAGCTATTGTTTTAGTTTAGTAGCACATCTATTCTACATTAGTCATGTGTCCACCCACTCCTGTAGTTTTCTGTGGGAAGAATCTAGCAGGTGGAGTATGCTGGACCCCTTCCATAGCTCTTCACTGTTTATGTACAGCACAGTGATGATGTAATTGCTACTTTTACAAGGTAATAACTGGGTTAACAGAGGCATTTAGAGCATACCCACATGGAAGAAAAATATATTTGAAATATATTTTAAAAATATTGTTCCCAAATATATTGACATATATTTGAAATGCTAGAGTTTTGGCCATATTCTATATATTTCAAAATATATTGTGTGTGTGTGTGTGTGTGTATATATATATATATATATATATATATATATATAGTGGGAACTCGCATCAAAATGGTAGAGCTTTTTAAAGCACACAGCAACTCGCTTCTTCTTTTTTAAAGACCTTTTAGCCCAATTTTATTTAAAAAGAGAAAGTTCAATAAATGCTTCCTACACAGGGGTATCCACCATCAAACAAATGCATTGAATATTCAGCCTTCTTGCTTGTACACAGATTTATGTCTATCTCCTGCAGACTCTTTCCAAAATATGGCTTTTTCGCACACAGCTAGCCACTAGCACACAGCTACTCTGGCTTCCACCTCTCTTAGGTGAAGCCCACCTGACTCTTGGGCACTGACCTCTTGTCTGCCGGGGTGGAGCCCAGAACCATAGTCAGGTTCTTATTTAAAGCCCTGCACACACCTATACCATTAATGTGCTGGGGGTTCAGAAAACATGGACCCAGGATTGGAGATTTCATCCCTCCCAGATCACTTAGAAATCTCCAGGCTTCAGATCCCAAAACAGACTTTACAAATAAATGAGGAAACTGAAAAGCCAGTTTCCTCTGTATCAAATAAACCCTCTGTCTGGTTGAGAATCCCGGGTTATAAACTGGATTTTGACCGTGGCAGACTACCACACTGCCACCATATATATATATATATATATATATATATATATATATATATACTGTATGTTGAAATGCATTTTTATTACAAAATACGTGAAAACTATTTTTAAAAATACATATCAAATATTCTGTATGTCCTTAAAAATACAAATCTACATTTTTGGATTGCATTTACAAATGTATGCAAAAATATATGCTAAAATGACTTTTTCAAAATACATATTTTTTAAATATTTTCTTCAGATTTTTTGAACATATAAAAAAGTAATTTTAATGTATATTTTTACACATATTTGTAAATGCATTCCAAAAATGTAGATTTGTATTTTTACAGACATACAGTATATTTGAAATGTGTTATTAAAAATATTTGTCATATATTTTGTAATAAAAATGAATTTCAACATAAAGTGTATATACTGTGTATATATATATATATATATATATATATATATATATATATTTATTAAATATATTTTGAAATATATTGAATATGGCCAAAATTGTAGCATTTCAAATACATGTCAATATATTTGGGAAGAATATTTTTTAAAATATATTTCAAATATATTTTTCTTCCATGTGGGTACAAAATATATTTTGTTACCTTTTGAGGCTATTATGAAATATATTTCATTAAAAGTTTGGTGCCTGGAATTCAGACTTCAAATCCAAGTTCAGCCAAGATATTTGTTTTGGGCATAGGGGGGAAGGGTTAGAGCCTCTATTGGCTTTTGGATGTGATTAGAAATCTCTCCTATTGGGAAAAAAACAAATATACAATTTTAATTGTAGCCCTACCCCCTTAAGAGCCGCTGAGTATTTTGAGTTCCCTGTCTGTTCTAAGCCTGTTTTGGAAGTGCAGCCCCTTCTGACACCACCGTAAAACCTTGACCAGGAGAACCCCCTGGCTTTGAACCACAAAATAATCACATGGTTTAGGTGAACAAATATTCTGATTGTATTGAGGTCAGGGTATAGGAAGTGCAAGCACAAAAGAAATGAGTGTGCACAAAAATGTAAAGGTTTAACAGAATTATCATGGACAGTATCACTTAAATCTAAGTGTCCTGCAGGACCAGAGTTTAAATATCAGTTCCAGCACTGAGATATCTGTCCCCAAGTGAGCTGAAATAGGCTATCAAGATACTGAGCTAACTCACTTTTGGGTTCTCAACAGCTGGGAACAGGGTTTAACTCTAGAAGGTTTAACTCTTTTTTTTTAGTATCTCATCAAAGAATAGCAACACATCTTCTACACGCTTGATGGGGCCCTGGTTAGTGCACATCAAGGTTGAGATCCTTTTTTGTGTAAGAGCAAGATTTCTTCAGGATGGTACAGCAACAGAAAGATTCCCCTTAAAGTGACATTGAAAACTAGATAAGGTCTCTTTAACATAGAAGATAAATGAACGAATTTGCTAAAGCTGAAGAAAGTGTAAGATGGGGAAACATCTCTCATTGTTTGAACAGTTTGGAGTAAATCAAATGTTTTGACTGACATTCTGCGGTTTAGCCACAAGATGTCACTGTTTTTCTAACACAGCCTCAGACTGCATAGATACTTCTATATTGATGAAGAGGTTGTCAAGGTCCTACCTTTTCCCAGAGGTTATGTTACTCCATGTGCTGGCATCCATCTTGGATTTCTGCTGAGCATGGTGGGAAGCTTTTATACCTTCAGGCCTCTGAGGTCCATCCCCCAGAGGGGTGTGGCTGAGTACATATAAGCCTGTGATCCGCACATGCTCTTTGCACTTGTGTCTTGTGTCTTTGTCTTGCTACAGCTCTGTGTATATGCTCGTGACTCTTCTGGTATTCTGACTCGGCTTGTGACTAAGACCATTCTCTGTGTTTTCCTTTGATCTGACCTTCCGTTGCTGAACCCGGCCCGTGACCTGTGATTCTCTGTCTACTGTTCTGTACTGTTTTGTCTTGTTGTTGTCGACTCGGCTTGTCTGACTACGCTATTGTCATTCTCACCAGCTACTGGCGGCGGCCATTACCGCAGCCGGGGTGTCTCGGGGGCCGCGACCTGGTTCCTGGCTGCGTCAAGTCCATCCCCACCATCAGGGGCCCTGGTGAAGGGCAGCCTGGGACTTAGACTCCGCGCCCTGAGGGACTTCGTTCTGTTGGTGGTGGTTGTCGTCAGCCAGTGCCTTACCCTGCCACTAGGCCTACCTGTCCGTTCCACAGCCCTGCCCTGACAGAGGTGGGGTTTTCACAGAGGAGTTGAGTGAACAGGAAGAGGAGACAGCAGCCATGCTTTGGAGAATGGGGCTGTGTGTGAGCTGAGAATGGTAACATCCCTCCGCCTGCCTGCAGGATTGATTGTCCTGCTTGTTAGTGATACCAGCGGTCTGCAGTCCCTCTTTCCTTCTTTGTGATGCAGCCAGATCCAGCCTGAATCTCCTAAATCTCGCACTGCCTTCTCCACACACAAGTCCTCAGCCTTTCACTATCTACTTCCTTCCTTCCTTCCTGGAAAGTTCTTGGGCTTCAGAATATATAGGCTCCGGCCCCTTTGCCAGCTCTTCTGGGAAATGTAGCCCATTTATATAATACATAATTTCTAAAATTGTATGATTCTGCAAATCTCAACTCATCAAATATTGAAAATATTTTTTATAAATCAAACATTCCCTGATTACTCTTGATTCCACATATCACAAGCAGCAATGTGTGTAAGGTGCAGCAATAAATCAGAGCCATGTATTACTGCACTTTGCATAAAGGGCTTTTATTGTGTCCGTCTTGACCATGCAAATTGACAAATGTAAAAACACATTTTTAATACAATGGTGTGTATTGCTATCAGTGCCTTCCTGTCCAAGTGACAACGGCTCCCACCAGCTCTTGTCTTGGTGTTACAGAGACAGGAAAGGGGGAAGATTTCCTCAATGGAGCATAGGCAGAAATAAAAATCAGAGAGATATGTTAAATCTTTTGTAATCTATTCCTCAAAAAGGATTATCATTATAATTTTTTCATCATTGGTTCTCTTCCACATTTCTAAGAGCTTTCTAACCCTAGTTATAAGGTCTGACCCTGTCCCCCTCCCCTTCTGACGCAGCTGCTCTGACAACACCTATGAAGGAGACAACTGATTCATAGCTGCAGCTTGCCTCAGTTGTGAGCACTTTCCTGAGACCAGCAACAGCAAGAGAAATGCTGGGTCTGACCCCCCCTCCACCCACCACCACCACTGCTTTCCTCTTCCTATTGCTTGTCTAGGTAAAGTGCTGACAGCCGAGAAAAGCTGCAACTGTGATTCAGCTGTCTCCTTCAGAGTTGTTGTCGCATCTGCCATAGTAGGAGGGACGGAGGGGGGGGTAGGATACTCTGTTCTCACTGCAGCTCAGTAATTTTACCCTGTATGTGCTGGTGGCTGAGCTGCATGGCAACATTGGTTGTTATGGTGCAGGCAGTCCAGTTCCTCCACATTTGCTATCAACCCTCTTCTGACCTGCATTTGACCTCCTCCTGAGCTACATCAGACTGCCTTATGCTGCTTTTGCCTTCCCATCAGTGGTGTATCATCCATGGGTGCAAAGTGTGCACTGCACACAGGCCCTGAGGGGTGAAGGAACCCACTATGTTCTAACCCACTCTGCACCCATGGATGAGACACAGCTAAGGTGCTGCAGCAGCACCTGTCACTACCCAATGTGAAGCCTGAGGATGAGGGGAGGTGACTGTGAAAACTGAGGATGGGAGGGACTGTGAAGACTGAGGATGGGGGGACTGTGAAGACCGAGGATAAGGGGGGCTGTGAAGCCTGAGAATGGGGGGGGGGGCTGTAAAGACTGAAGATCGGGGGATGGGAAGACTGAGGATTGGTGGGACTGTGTAGCTTGACAATAAGGGGGGATAAGGAGCCTAAGGATGGGGGCTGTGAAGCCTTAGGATGCGGGGACTGTGAAGCCTGAAAGTGGGGGACTGTGAAGCCTAAGGATGTGGGGGAACTTTGAAGCCTGAGGATGGGGATGATGAGGGACTGTGACGCCTGAAGACGGGGGTGCAGGGAAGCCTGAGGATGTGGGGGGGGGACTGAAGCCTGATGATAGGAGTGCTGAGAAGCCTGAGGATGGGGGATATTGTGAAGACTGAGGATGGGGGAGGGCTGTGCAGACTGAGGATCGAGGGGGACTGTGAAGCCTGAGGATGGGAGGGACTGTGAAACCTGAGAACCTGAGGATGAGAGGGACTGTGAAAACTGAGGATGGGAGGACTTTGAAGATTGAGGATAGGGGGGCTGTGAAGTCTGAGAATGGGGGGGGGGGGCTGTAAAGACTGAAGATGGGGGGGAATGTGAAAACTGAGGATTGGTGGGACTGTGTAACCTGAAGATAAGGGGGACTAAGAAGCCAAGGATGGGGGGACTGTGAAGCCTTAGGATGGGGGGACTGTGAAGCCTTAGGATGGGGGGACTTTGAAGCTTAAGGATGGGGGGACTGAGAAGCCTGAGAATGGGGGGACTGAGAAGCCTTAGGATGGGGCGACTTTGGAGCCTGAGGATGCAGGGAATGTGAAGCCTCAAAGTGGGGGGACTGTGAAGTCTAAGGATGTTGGAAAACTTTGAAGCCTGAGAATGGGGAGGATGGGGGGGGGGCTGTGAAGCCTGAGGATGGGGGGCTGGGAAGCTTGAGGATGTGGGGGAGACTGAAGCCTGATGATAGGAGTGCTAGGAAGCCTGAGGATGGGGGATATTGTGAGAACCCAAATGGTCCAGTCACTGAGAATGATGACTTGCCTGAGAATGGGGGAGGGCTGTGCAGACTGAGGATGGAGGGGGACTGTGAAGCCTGAGAATGGGGGGGGGGGGCTATGTAGATATTTTCACTGCTGCACTGTATACACTATATTGTACATTACATACTCCTCAATAAAGTGTTAGTTGTCTCAACATCTGCTGGTAGTTGAGCAGTCCAAGACTATTGTAATGACGTTCTTCTGTAAGGTAGTCTCTAGAGATGAGCGAATTATTCAAAAATTCGATTCGGCTGATTCGCCGAATTTGCGGGAGAAATTCGATTCGATGCGAATTTATTCGCCGCGAATTTAACTTATTAAAAGGGTTTCTAGGCTTCAGAGAGCCTTTATATTAGTGCAGAACACTGTACCTTTAATTTAAATGCCCTTGGAGTCTGCTGGGGAAGAGAAATAATACTGTCAGTCAGTATGACATGCAGATGAGTGCCGTCGATCTTAGAATCACCGCACACTTCACTCATTTGGGCAGTCACGGGGCACGACGAAGAAGAGGAAGAAGAAGAATGAAAAGAAGAAGAATGAAAAGAAGAAGAAGAATGAAAAGAAGAATGAAAAGAAGAAGAAGAAGAATGAAAAGAAGAAGAAGAAGAAGAATGAAAAGAAGAGGAAGAAGAAGAATGAGAAGAAGAATGAAAAGAAGAATGAAAAGAATGAAAAGAAGAATGAAAAGAAGAAGAAGAAGAATGAGAAGAAGAATGAGAAGAAGAATGAAAAGAAGAATGAGAAGAATGAAAAGAAGAATGAAAAGAAGAAGAATGAAAAGAAGAAGAAGAAGAATGAAAAGAAGAAGAAGAAGAATGAAAAGAAGAAGAACGAAAAGAAGAATGAAAAGAAGAAGAAGAAGAATGAAAAGAAGAATGAAAAGAAGAAGAAGAATGAAAAGAAGAAGAAGAAGAATGAAAAGAAGAATGAAAAGAAGAAGAAGAATGAAAAGAAGAAGAAGAAGAATGAAAAGAAGAAGAAGAAGAATGAAAAGAAGAAGAAGAAGAATGAAAAGAAGACTTAAAAGAAGAATGAGAAGAATGAAAAGAAGAATGAAAAGAAGAAGAATGAAAAGAAGAAGAAGAAGAATGAAAAGAAGAAGAAGAAGAATGAAAAGAAGAATGAAAAGAAGAAGAATGAGAAGAATGAAAAGAAGAAGAAGAAGAAAGAAAAGAAGAATGAAAAGAAGAAGAAGAAGAATGAAAAGAAGAATGAAAAGAAGAAGAAGAAGAATGAAAAGAAGAAGAAGAAGAATGAAAAGAAGAATGAAAAGAAGAAGAATAAGAATGAAAAGAAGAAGAAGAATGAAAAGAATGAAAAGAAGAAGAAGTAGAATGAAAAGAAGAAGAAGAAGAATGAAAAGAAGAAGAAGAAGAATGAAAAGAAGAATGAAAAGAAGAAGAAGAGGAATGAAAAGAAGAAGAAGAAGAAGAATGAAAAGAAGAATAAAAAGAAGAAGAGGAAGAATGAAAAGAAGAAGAATGAAAAGAAGAAGAATGAAAAGAAGAAGAAGAAGAATGAAAAGAAGAATTAAAAGAAGAATGAAAAGAAGAATGAAAAGAAGAAGAAGAATGAAAAGAAGAAGAAGAAGAATGAAAAGAAGAAGAAGAAGAATGAAAAGAAGAAGAAGAAGAATGAAAAGAAGAAGAAGAAGAATGAAAAGAAGAATGAAAAGAAGAAGAATGAAAAGAAGAATGAAAAGAAGAATGAGAAGAAGAATGAAAAGAAGAATGAAAAGAAGAATGAGAAGAATGAAAAGAAGAATGAAAAGAAGAAGAATGAAAAGAAGAAGAAGAAGAATGAAAAGAAGAAGAAGAAGAATGAAAAGAAGAAGAACGAAAAGAAGAATGAAAAGAAGAAGAAGAAGAATGAAAAGAAGAATGAAAAGAAGAAGAAGAAGAATGAAAAGAAGAAGAAGAAGAATGAAAAGAAGAATGAAAAGAAGAAGAAGAATGAAAAGAAGAAGAAGAATGAAAAGAAGAAGAAGAAGAATGAAAAGAAGAAGAAGAAGAAGAATGAAAAGAAGAAGAAGAATGAAAAGAAGAAGAAGAAGAATGAAAAGAAGACTTAAAAGAAGAATGAGAAGAATGAAAAGAAGAATGAAAAGAAGAAGAATGAAAAGAAGAAGAAGAAGAATGAAAAGAAGAAGAAGAAGAATGAAAAGAAGAATGAAAAGAAGAAGAATGAGAAGAATGAAAAGAAGAAGAAGAAGAATGAAAAGAAGAATGAAAAGAAGAAGAAGAAGAATGAAAAGAAGAATGAAAAGAAGAAGAAGAAGAATGAAAAGAAGAAGAAGAAGAATGAAAAGAAGAATGAAAAGAAGAAGAATAAGAATGAAAAGAAGAAGAAGAATGAAAAGAATGAAAAGAATGAAAAGAAGAAGAAGTAGAATGAAAAGAAGAAGAAGAAGAATGAAAAGAAGAAGAAGAATGAAAAGAAGAATGAAAAGAAGAAGAAGAGGAATGAAAAGAAGAAGAAGAAGAAGAATGAAAAGAAGAATGAAAAGAAGAAGAGGAAGAATGAAAAGAAGAAGAATGAAAAGAAGAAGAATGAAAAGAAGAAGAAGAAGAATGAAAAGAAGAATTAAAAGAAGAATGAAAAGAAGAATGAAAAGAAGAAGAAGAATGAAAAGAAGAAGAAGAAGAATGAAAAGAAGAAGAAGAAGAATGAAAAGAAGAAGAAGAATGAAAAGAAGAATGAAAAGAAGAAGAATGAAAAGAAGAATGAAAAGAAGAAGAAGAAGAAGAAGAATGAAAAGAAGAAGAAGAAGAATGAAAAGAAGAATGAAAAGAAGAAGAAGAACAATGAAAAGAAGAAGAAGAAGTAGAATGAAAAGAAAAAGAAGAATGAAAAGAAGAAGAATTCCAGTACAGCAAAAAGTGTATCTGCAGAGAGCTCCGCTATTTCTGACAGTTCTCTGACAGTTCCTTCACATTTACAGCGGTTGAAACATTGTATCTATTTATTTCCGAATAAAAACATCTGTATCCTAAATGGAAACAAATAGATACAATGTTTCAACCGCTGTAAATGAACTGTCAGAACTGTCAGAGAACTGTCAGAAATAGCGGAGCTCTCTGCAGTGACACTTTTGCCGGCTGATCGGGGAAAATTCGATTCGTGCATCCGAAGTTTGCTAAAATTCGGATTCGATGCGAATCGAATTTTTCCTAATATTCGAAACGAATTCCACTTCGCCAAGTTCGATTCGCTCATCTCTAGTAGTCTCAGATAAAATGTTATCTCCCTGACTATTTTCAGTGGACACAAATCATATGTAATGGAAGCCCCTCCCTCTTAGATTGTAAGCTCCAAGGATCAGGGCCCTCTTATCCCTCTTTTATTGAACTGTATTGTTGCTGTATTGTCTCCCTTTATATTGTAAAGTGCTGAGCAAACTGTTGGCGCCATATAAATCCTGTATAATAATAATAATAATAATAATATTAATAATTGGAAGAGTTTTATTATTTTTTTAATGGTTGTGCTGAGGATTATACATGTCTGTGAGACTCTTGCAGAAATGTAAGCATATTTTACTGTTATAAGAAGGCTTTTGTTTTAGTTAATCACGCCACATTACTATTCCACTTGAGGTTCCCAGATACTCCTTAGGTCTTTTACAATCCCAGCAACACCCCAGCCACAATGAAGACCATGCCTGCTTTTTGTCATAGTGTACTAAGTGTAGCACTACCCTCTTAGGTGTTGCAAGAGATATGGGTCCCCCTATAGTCCTGCACAGCCAGGCAACACACATTTTTCCATTCAGACTTGCATCCAGGAGGTAGTGACCAGTCCTTGAGCTTTTGTTTTGATGTTTTATTAGGGGATAATAAAAACTTGGATGGGGTAAGGGTTGTACAGGATGTCCAATGGAACTGGAACTAAGGAAATACTTCCTGAAACTATTTACAAGTCTCTACAACAAAAGATCCACTTCTGGAAAGCTAACTAGCCTCTCCCTGTGTAGCACCCCAGACTTTCCTCTTATTTGGCTGCCTGGAGGGATCCCTGAGCATGGGATCCAGTGCCTGTCACTTTAGGACAATAAGACAGTCCCAGCTGGTAGCTAATATGGTTTCACACCAGAGTGTTCCTTCCCCTATCTGGCTCAGGGGGTGCAGGCCTACTCACTCAGTCCTTCTCCTGTGTTGCTGGTGGGTCAGTGGCTGCTACCAGGCATTCTAGCTGGGCCGCTCCTTCCCTGTCTCACAAGTGGTCCTCTCCCAGGGGGGTAGTGAAGTTCCAAGTTTTCCTCCTTCCAAGGTCCTCTGCCTGCAGGTGAGCCCCTCTCCATCTGGGCCCCTTACATACACCTGCCTCCAGCCTCATACCCTTCTCTCTCTTCCACCCAAGCTCTCTTGCAGTTGAGCAGGCTCAGTTACTCTTAAAGGTTGTGCTGGCCCCTTGCCAATCCTCCTGTTGGGGATTGGCCAGGGTCCTCCAAGAGTACAGGCCAGCCACTCCTCAGATCCTCCCACTGCTCCTAGACCTTTCTGCAAAGTTCTTGAACAGGGAAATTCCAGAAAGTTGGTCTGCAGAGCCTCTCAGCTTGGACCACAATTTGACCCTGCTAACTATTGTACCCAGGCTGCTACTCACCCCTAGCTAACTAGGAGGGTGCTACATAAGCATGCCACAATATTTTTTTTATAGTAAGCAATGGGGCCCAGCTTATGATCTTGCAAACAGACCCACTGATTTCATAAAGTGTCCCTGCTTCCCATTAACATGTTGTGTTATGATGTAGAGACTTATGTGAAAAAAGGAATAGACACAAATGCTCCAGTCACTGAGAATGATGACTTGCTGCTCCTCGAACCCACCTGAGCAAGCCTGCCAGGAAGCTGTCACCTGTACTGGGCCAATCACGTATAATGGGTACAATGGGTGTGCATACATGTGGCTGAGGGGCAGGGAAGGCCTTGGCCACTTATCGTTGGCCCATCACAGTGACAGCTTCCTGGTGGGCTTGCTCACGGTGGGTTTAGAGCAGGATATTAATTCACCTGAGTTCATCCCTAATCACGAGCTGTTTTAGTAACACCTGATCTATTAATAATTTCCTGTGTATTCCTAGCCTAGAGTGGTGACTGCCAACAAGTGGTTAAAGCTCTCAGTAACAAGAGATTAAAATTAGCCTTATACATAAAAAATATGCATTTTCCTTTATTGTGGTTTTCCTCTGTATAGTGTCCTTCAAAGTAATTCTTTATGGAGGTAGTCCAAGCAAAAACCATATCTATTATTCATTGCTGTAGCGTACAACAAAGATCGATTAGACTCAATGCACATTAGTAAAGTACAGAGCAAGAGTACGGTGACATGAGGATAGGGGAACTGATATATCAAGAATATTGTCCTTCATTATTCTTAAAATGAAATTAAAGTTGGAATGGAAATAATTGCTAGCAGGTAGGTATTTATGGAAGAAAAGACTCAAGGGCATATTTATAAAACATTGAATGTGACATTCACCAAATATTCTCTGCAGGTAAATCAATTACTGTAATTCAACCGTTTTGCTCACATTTTTCATCTCTAGAGGACAGGCCATCAGGGGAATGAAGTATAGACCTAATGGCACTTATCTGGCCATAGTTCCTTCAAGAACTACCTTCACCTAATTCAAGCTAGCATTTGCGCCAGTGTCAGTGTAGCACCCTCTAGTGTGCTACTAGAATAGTGTAGGCAAATCTATTGTGTATGACTCAAAGTAACTGTTTGAGTTTGTGATTAAGGTCAGGTTACTGCAGGTCAAGCTGGATGGCTTAACAGGTTGGGACTCTATAGCTTCTATCTGGTTCTGGAGGACTATTGGAACTTTCCAGAAGCCAGTGGGTGGAAGAGGTGGATACCTAATCTGCATATTTATGGAAGTCTAGTCAATTCCAGGTTTGGAGGCCCTGGTAGAGTGGTGAGACCAGCCCATAAATATAAGGTGCCCCTTCAACAAGCCATGTGCTAAGAGGGCACCCATGTACATCTATGACTCCCACTGCTCTCAGTGTTTTCTGGGGGAGGGAGCAGCCCTGCTGCAGCTATGATAGCGCTTGATCGGTGGTAGAAGAGCTAGGTGTTTAGGGATGAGAAGGGGGAACACAAGTAGTGGGATTTTTTTTACCTTAATGCAGGGAATTTATTAAGGTAAAAACATTTTGACTTTAGACCACTTTAAGTACTGTCACCAGGATAAGCCCATTGGTAACAGTTAATAGTGCAATTGTGACAGGTCATCTTTGTAGAAATATGAGTGGTAGAGGAAAAAATTGAGGACACAGAGTCCTCAATATCCTTCTCCCTTGCTGTCCGCTACTACTGAACACAGATGTGCTGTGTACTTAACTCTTCAGTGTTCATCCACAAACTACAGGAGGTTGTAAACATGCCTCTTGTGCTTGTGGTTCTCCTTCAGATTATGAATGAACACAGAAGTGAGCACTATGGCTCTTCTGTGTTCCTTCACAAGATGAAGTAGGTTAGTAAACATCAGAAATATGTATACCAATCTCCCCATCCTGAACAGATAAGCCACAAATGAGACTGGCATGAAGCTAAGAGGGTGGCCACATTGACAATAACAGCTGGGGGAGAAGGCTGAAAGCAGAAGGCGGGCTTGTGGGCAGGGCTTAAGGCTCCCCTAGTGGGCACACTGTGGAACTGCACTCGCTAATGCCTAAATTTTAGGCAGGAGCTGCAGCCATGTGAAATCAACATTAAGGCAGGACTCCAAACATTAGAACTAAGCAGCAACTTGCACAGTTAACACTTTGTAATCCATGGCCATACTTCTCACACTGTTTACGCTAAGCACTTTGGACACACTTCTGTTAGAGATCACCACTCCCCAGGTGTGCTGCATTTCTGAGCCAGTACTGTGGAGCGTGTACCAGTCTTCACCAACTCAGCAGTCCCGTGACACAGGATACACATTTTGCTGTAACTTCATGCTTGTTTTCCTCCCGGGGCCTCACTCCATAACTCTTCTGACTTTATAGACCTCAGTGTAAATGCCTTAAAACACTGGATTCAAACATTTTTTTGGAGTATTTTTCAGGCTGTTTTAGACTTCATTAAAAGATAAGTTCACTTTTTTTAAACAAATAAATTCCCATTTTTTGGCAGGTAAAAAAAAAATGTGCATTTACTAATTTTTTTTTTTCTAGAAGCCTGTACAGCAAAGCATCAGCGATCAGCAGATCACCGATGCCATACAGGTCTCCTGCTTCCTGTACATTGAAGGAAGAATCAACACTGGTAGTTCATTGAAGACTACAAGCTGACATCCGCAAAGAATGCCAGGACTTGTAGTTCATTCATTCACAGAGTTCTGTAAATGAATGACGCAGCTGTGTGGGTGGAACCCCCGCACGGCCGCACTGTTTTCAAAAACTGATAGTTAGTACGGGGAACTTCACAAAATCATGTAGACTTCACCTCTGCATCATCTCCAAGATACGACCGTTCCTAACCCCAGAAACCACTAAGCAACTTATTCACTCCCTTGTCATATCACGCCTCGACTACTGTAACTCCCTCCTCATTGGCCTACCTCATCGCAGGCTATCCCCCCTCCAGTCTATCATGAATGCCGCTGCCAGACTCATCCACCTCACCAACCGTTCTGTATCTGCCACCGCTCTCTGCCAATCCCTCCACTGGCTCCCAGTTGCCCAACGGATAAAATTCAAAACACAAACAATGACATATAAAGCCATCCACAACACTGCCCCAACTTACATAACCGATCTTATCTCTAAATATCACCCAAACCGTACATTCCGCTCCTCGCAAGACCTCTTACTCTCTAGCTGCCTTATCTCCTTCTCCAGGGCGTCACCCATCCTCTGGAACTCCCTACCCCAATCTATCAGACTCTCACCTACTCTACTTGCCTTTAGGTGATCACTGAAAACCTATCTCTTCAGGAAAGCCTATCCCGCCCTCTGCTAATTCTGGAATCCTCTACTCTTCCAACCACTCCAACCCCCACAGGGATTACCTGTTGTACCATTCACCTCTCCCTCCTAGATTTTAAGCTCCAAGGAGCAGGGCCCTCAAATCCCTCTTGTATTGAACTGTGTTGTTACTGTATTGTCTCCCACCATAATGTAAAGCGCTGAGCAGACCGTTGGCGCTATATAAATCCTGTGTAATAAATAATAATAATAACTTCTCCGCTCTCTCAACTCTCTACTGCTGTCATAGGGGGAGAGCGCAGCGGGTAGCAGCTGCAACAGTGGGGACATGGTACATGTTCCACCCTAAAAACAGATGAGATATGTAACATGTTCCCAAAGGTGAACTTATCCTTTAACTCACGGGTGTCAAACTGGTGGCCCTCCAGCTGTTGCCAAACTACAAGTCCCATGAGGCATTGCAAGATTGACAGTTACAAGCATGACTCCCAAAGGCAGAGGCATGATGGAACTTGTAGTTTGTCAACAGTTGGAGGGCCACCAGTTTGACACCCCTGCGACTGATCTCCCCCTAGTGATTTCCTTTGGTGAAAACAAAAAGCCTGAAGCTTGAATACACATGTAAGCCGTTTGTAATATGTTTCTAAAAACGCCTGTATACACTTGGAAAAATGCTCAAAAAGGCTCTGATAAAAATGACTGGAAATCGATCTGCTCAGGTGTGAATGCAGCCTAAAGGGCCACTGAGTCTCCTGCACATCCCCCATCCCCCCACATTGACACCCAGCCCCATTCATAGCCTTCTAGCATTTCAATACACACTTTTGCATTATCATACTTTTATTGTATGAGTATTGGAAGGTTTTGGAAGAATTTACCGGGCCCTGGTCTCAAAAAGGTTGAAAACCATTGGCTAAGCAATCGAGAGTAACAGGAAAGATACACCTGCAATGAATGTTTGGTGAATGTCACATAAACCTAATCCATTAACCCCATTCGTCCCTTCTGGCACATCTCTCCCCCTGCCCACTAGCCATGTTTTACTTATACACCGACAGTAGCACAGTGTACAATCCTGTAAGATGCACAGAAGATACATCATCCCAGTCTAGCAATAGACACAAATCAACTTTCTGTGCACCAACTGCCATTGTAAACAAAGTAATGGTGATATCATCACTGTGCTGTACATACCTTGTGCAGAAAGCAGAGTTGTAGGAGGGGCCTAACAGCTCCTCCCACTACAAGCTGCCTGCAGAAAACTACAGGAGGGGCGGAGACAAGACCAGTCACAAGGGGGTAGAGTAGCAGTGATTGGTCTTTATTACAGGAAGCTCCTGCACAGAGGAAAAGTTTCACGCTGGATTACTGTAGAGCGATTCAAGTAACAATACACATGACAAATGTATTTACACAACATATACGTTTGCTGGAGTTCTGTTTTATGCCTGGTGTCTATGGAGATGGAGGAACACTTTCTAAAAAGGAGGAAGAAGAAAAAAAAGCTGTAGATTAGATTGATGGATTCATCTTGATCTATCCAGATAATTATGCTGACTTCTTATGATTTACAATTAGAATTTAATTTTATTATATGTCTATTATATATTAGAGCTATATTATAAAATATGTCTAGGACTAGGTCCAGGTTAGGAGATCTGTGTATGTAAAGACAAAATCTTTTTTTTTTTATTTTATATAGCGTGGGAAAGGGTTAGAACCTCTAGGGAGGTCATCTGGTGCTGGTGAATATAGTCTCCCTTCCAGAAAGTGATGGGAAATAAAAAAAGAGTTGTAAAAAAAAAAAAGGTGGGGGTAATCTTTGAAAGGGTCAACTGTTCTAGTGACAACTAACAGAAAATATCCTCTTACATTGGAGAAACTTCCTCTTTCTGTTGTGTCTTTGCAAAAGAAGTGAAGGTAAATCTGCCTGATGGGACACAGATAGATCAGAAAGTACCTGACTGTGGCCATAAAGTGGACCTTGCACCTAAAAATCATGGCTGCATTTATTTATTTTTTTTAGGCTTTCTTTCTCCTATTCTCACCTGGTGATTCAGCCAGTAAGTCTGTTTTTTTCAAAAGCACAAGCTGTCCAACAGAATGTATCAGTTTCAGAGATGAGACAAGCCAATTAACACTAATAGGGTAGTTACAGCTTTTACACATGTATGTATAACCTTTATCTTAAAAGTAAAAACACTGTTGCTGTAATCGCTTATAAAGTATTAGGTAGAGTTCCACTTCAATTTGTTAGTGTATCTACAGTGGGGATCGAAAGTTTGGGCACCCCAGCTAAAAATTTGTATTAATGTGCATAAAGAAGCCAAGGAAAAATGGAAAAATCTCCAAAAGGCATCAAATTACAGATTAGACATTCTTATAATATGTCAACAAAAGTTTGATTTTATTTCCATCATTTACACTTTCAAAATAACAGAAAACAAAAAAATGGCATCTGCAAAAGTTTGAGCACCCTGCAGAGTTAATATCTTGTACTGCCCCTTTTGGCAAGTATCACAGCTTGTAAACGCTTTTTGTAGCCAGCCAAGAGTCTTTCAATTCTTGTTTGAGGTATCTTTGCCCATTCTTCCTTACAAAAGTCTTCCAGTTCTTTGAGATTTATGGGCTGTCTGTCACACACTGCTATTTTAAGGTCTATCCATAGATTTTCAATTATGTTGAGGTCAGGAGATTGTGAAGGCCATGGCAAAACCTTCAGTTTACGCCTCTTGATGTAATCCCCCGTGAATTTCGAGGTGTGTTTAGGATCATTATCCATTTGTAGAAGCCATCCTCTCTTTAACTTCAGCTTTTTCACAGATAGCATCAAGTTACCATCCAAAATTTGCTGAAATTTTATTGAATCCATTTTTCCTTCTACTCGTGAGATGTTCCCTGTGCCACTGGCTGCAACACAACCCCAAAGCATGATTGATCCAACCCCATGCTTAACAGTTGGACAGAGGTTCTTTTCATTAAATTCTGTGCCCCTTCTTCTCCAAACGTACCTTTGCTCATTCCGGCCAAAAAGTTCAATTTTAACCTCATTGGTCCACAGAACTTGTTTCCAAAATGCATCAGGCTTGTCTATATGTTCATTTGCAAAGTTCAAACGATGATTTTTGTGGTGAGGACGTAGAAGAGGTTTCCTTCTGATGACTCTTCCATGAAGACCATATTTGTACAAGTATCTCTTTATAGTGGAATAGTGTACCACAACTCCAGTGTCTGCCAGATCTTTCTGGAGAGATCGTGCAGTCAAACGTGGGTTTTGAATTGTTTTTCTCACAATCCTGCGAGCTGTTCTGTCTGATATTTTTCTTGGTCTTCCAGATCTTGCTTTAACTTCCACTGTTCCTGATGACTGCCATTTCTTAATTACATTCTGAACAGAGGATATTGACATCTGAAAACGCTTTTCTATCTTCTTATAGCCTTCTCCAGCTTTGTGAGCGTCAACTATTTTCAGTTTCAGTTTTCTAGACAACTGCTTAGAAGAACCCATGGTGCTGATTGTTGGGGCAAGGTCAGATGAGTCTGGGCATTTAAAACCTTTGAGATTGACATAACCTGGTCTTCCCAGACGATGATTGAGAACAATCCATGACACTGGCAAGTCTCAGCTTTGCAAAGGGGGCAGTGCATGCTATAAATTCTGCAGGGTGCCCAAACTTTTGCAGACGCCATTTTATTGTTTTCTGTTATTTTGAAAGTGTAAATGATGGAAATAAAATCTAACTTTTGTTGACATATTATAAAAATGTCGAATCTGTAGTTTGATGCCTTTTGGAGATTTTTCCATCTTTCCTTGGCTTCTTTATGCACATTAATACAAATTTTTAGCTGGGGTGCCCAAACTTTCGATCCCCACTGTATATCTGCTAGTACATCTAACACTAAAATAAAATAAAACATGGCACCTGCCCCGGTCTATAACTGACTTATGAAGCAAGGACTACGTGAACCGGGCAACGCATGTCAGTAATAAAATACAAAATAAAAAAAGGGGGTTTAAAAATCAACTTGCCAACAACTAAATTAACCTGTCTAACAGTATGCGTTAAAAACCGGGGTTTAGTTAGCACACGTTTGCAAATATATACGTAAGCCACAGAGCCACATCACAGCACCCCGATATTCTGTGGTCCTAACTCTACAAATTTGAGAGTCCCCTAGTACATCTAACACTCCCTTCCCCCAAACTGAAGATTCCCCCCTGTGCTCCTTTATCCAGAGTGAAGGCATAGGAGGTGGTAGGTGTGTGACTGGACAGCAGTGCCGACACAAGGTCATCTAGCGCCCAGGGCAAACATACCAAACTGCAACCCCCCAGCCCAAGAAGTATGAGCATCATGTGTCAGCCAAGCCCCCCCACCCAAAAAACAAATCACTAATCAATACCAGCTAAAATTTGCCCTCCTCCATCAAAAATCCCATCCAAAATCACCCTTCTAAGTGCAAATCATGTTCCACCCAGCACAAATCCCCCCAATCCCCCATCCTAGCACAAATACTGCCCTGTTATCCCTAAAAGCACAAGTCCCCCCCTGAAAAAAATCTCCCGGATAGATCACCAGGTGACAACAGAGGGGAAAAAAAACTAAAAAAGAAAACTAATGTTGAACCAATACGGGGTTAACTGATCTTGCAACCCATAGTGATCCGCGGGATCAACTTCAGCGGTTTGCAGCCTGTAAGGGGTTAACTGTGGCAGCTCTGTGCTAAAGTCGGAGATCGGCGATTGGCTTCTTCGGCCTGAAACTGGCACATGCGCAGTTGCTTCGGGGGATACATATCTACACGGGTCCGGGATACTCATTTTACCACTACACCAGGGGCAGCTGTCACTGTGCCGGGAATCCGGGAATCCAGGATCACCTCAATAACTGGCCAGGACCTTCACAGAGACCGGAAGTTCTGCTGGCACCCTGCTCCTGCACCCCCTGTGATGGTGTCACCAGGTGAGGCCCACACCCCCCTAGGGATGCCACTGGCCAGCAGTTACCATTATTAAAAGTCTGTTCCTCAAAAAAATGTCCCTGATTTTAGTAAACCATCCCCAGCTGCTTGGCAAATTACATTCCCATTGGCTTCTTGTGGTTGGAGGTGGAAGAGCGTTTTTATTGGCTGCCTGGACTCGGAAAGGAGGAAGGAGGGGAAGGGATACGTGCATTAGCACTTTATATTTAAAGAAAAATGTGTGCTCTGCAGCTTCAGAAATGGAGACAAAACTATTATATTCACCCATCACAGCTCTATCATTAGAAAGAACTGATATGTACATGTCATGGCTTTAAAGAAGACCTGGAAGAAAGAGAATCTGTTTATTACAATAAGGGCATCTTGTATAAACCAATTATTTGAGTCATGGAAACCCTTTGAACTCTAAGTAAGTTATTGATGTTTTATCCTCTACATGTCTGTGAGTGTTCAAAAATGCTCTTTTGTTCATCTCTACATCTCTCCTGGGCCTTAAACACTTGTGATTGCTAATTTTTCTTTCTGCTTTAACTACTCATTAAGTTAAAGGAAAAAAGCTGTTGATTTCTTAAGTACCTTCCTTCAGCATCAAACAAGTCGTATGTCGTCTAGTTTATCTCCTTTGATTGGGTTCAATGTTTTCACCCTTCATTTAATGGATTCCAGGAACATAAAATGAGATATTATTGCAAACTTCTGTGGAATCTGATTTACAAAAAATGTGATTAAAGCAATTTCTGAAAGTAAGTGAATGGCGCCCTTAAAGCCGACTAGGAGGAATGATTGATTCTAATTAACATACACAGATAAGTAATTGTGATCAGATTGTTATGGCATAATTAGGAAACTGTCAATTCAAAATAGCATTGAAAGGTGCCTGATTTCATCATTATGACTACTGTATGCTTTATGGTGTTTCTTGTAGCCCTGATGAAGGGGGAGTATTGTTGCCACACTAAATGTATTAGCTATATTTATATCACTTACTAATAATTACCAATGATTAAAATTATCTTGGACTCTCATACATTTTTAGTCTCCTGATCCTTTCATATTTTAATAATCTCAGTTAACAGCCACCCCACTGACCCAAGTAATGGAATTCAGTGGCAATCTGATTTAGAAAAACTGGTACTCTGCTATCCAAATAGCAACTTCAGCTGAGTGTTGGGCATTGTGGACCATCCCTTCCAGCTACCATGTTTCCCAACTGGTCCATTACTGTAATTGGCAGCCCTGCGGACCAATAGGCAGGGAAAAGAAGGTATGGCCTCAAACGTTGACTTTCTAGCTAAAGTCAACACTTGCAAAGTGAAGGACATTTTCAGGAAACTAAGTGAAGGGGCATGCTATGTTTAGCACCATGGCCATTACCATAGGTATGCTTTTCCCCCCCGTAAAGTCTATATTAAGTTTTAACAAAATACAAGAAAGTAAAGCTTGTTTACAACTTCAGTAATGTCCAACAGAATGGATAATTGAGATAGTGTTCAGACAATATGATTTAGACCTGAAAAATAATAGGGAGCATATTCACAGCTGGTATGTAGAACAGGCAAGTTCCGATGGAGCTGAAACTTTTGTAAGTCCACCAGAAACTGTACCCAAATGTCGTGGTATATAGCATGTATGCAAGGAGCCACATGTTGTAGATTTCTAGTGTACCCGAAGCCTCTTGATAACAGTGTATTTTGGAGGGTGTGCTCTGATTTTAGGTCCGCAAGGAAAAAGACATTTAGGTGGGGTTTTTGGGTGCAACAATGAGTGCACCTAATGGAGTAATGTGGGCAACTAAAGTACTGGGAAGCTGAGGAAGAGAAGGGAGAAGGAAAGAAATGTAGCAGAAGACAGAAAAAAAGGGGCAAAGAGGAGGTGAGGGAAGGGAAAATAAGAGGTGGGGGAGGGAAGAGGAAGTGAATAGGGGGAAAGAGAAGTGGCAATCCCAGAGGTACACTTTTATCTTGTTTCAGGAACACCTAAAGGATATCTAAACCCAAGAACAAACATGGAATACATTTCAACTTACTGTTCTTTAGATGCATTGGCTGTTTTGGTTTTCTATTTCAGGTTAAGAACATTTTCAGCAAAAACAAAAGATACTGAGTTATCCTGCGAGTGTTCTTGTCTCTTCCTGTGAAACAACAATCTTTCTGTATCTTCCTTCTGCAAATTACTAATTCCTCCACCCTCACTTAATGGAGAGGAAAAGAAGAAATGTTTGAAGTTCAGCGTCGGTGACAACAATAGCTTCCACCCCAGATATGGTGTGGTGGGTTAGCATAGCCACCCAGGGACTGGAAGTTTGTTATTCACTGGATTATCAGGTAAAAAATGAAAAATAAAAACCCTGAAAAATGGGAAAACTATTGCAGAAGCCACGACAAAGTACTGGTAATCTGCAATATATTTTTTTTTTGGGTGGAGGGGGGGGGGTTTGATGTTGGGGATGCAACAGCATATACTATATACATTATTGTGTGTTAATATCACTTGACCAGTAGATGGCACTGTACACTAAGGTTACCAGTTGTGCATATCTGTAAAATTTGTTGGTTCTTTTTTGTTTTTTCTCTCTCTCTTCATAACCAAGATGTCTGCTGTTACAGTTTGCTGAAATGTTTTGTATGTTTGCAACTTAAGCCACACAAATAAACCAAGTTCTGCCTCATCACAAGCTACTAGTGTCTTCTCTAACACATAACCAACATTCGAAACATGTTAATCCATTCAGCACACAACCTTATTGGAGATACTGTATGTAGTACCCTCCTAGTTAGACTGCTAGCTAGGCTAGGTACATTTAGTTCTCTTGGCTCTCCTATAATCAGTGGAGCTGCTTGTGATTACTCTGGACTGCTCTGAGTTTCACAGGCCTTGGGTTTGACTACTTTCCCCTGCCTTCTGGATGGTTCTGGAAATTAGTGGGATGGGAGAGTCAGATTTACAGTCTGAAAATTTATGTGGTCGTAGTCAATCCCTAGGGAAGGATGACTAGTAGGTGGCTGGGAGAGTGCATACATAGTTTGAGGCCTGGAACAGAGGGGTTCTTGTTCAGGAGGAGAAGATCCCAGCCTGAAGGGCTGCTGTCCTTCTGGCCAGTCCAGCTGTGCTTCTTAATTTGCTCATCAAAGTCCCAGCTGTGTTAGCTGGGGGGCTGCATCTATTGAACTTTGCTGGAGCTGACTGGGGAAGTTCATTTTTGGGATCTGATCTGAAGAGTTCATACGAGAAATATCTGGCTGATATTGGAAGGAGGCATCCAACTATCCAGAGACATTTGTGAGTACAGACTGGTGTGTGAGATCCCAGTGACTGCGTGCTGCTGCTATCCCTCTTGAATCAAAGTCAGCCTGTACTAAAAGTGGATATTGATCATGATGTCCCTGTGTAGCTCAGCCCATAATTTGCTGTTGCAAGGACTGTGCTAAGAATCTTTTGGAGAAAGATGGGTGTCCTCAAGTTATTATTTAATGTTACTGGAGTATCATATGGTTACCCTGTACCCTTCCAAGTTTACATTTTCAATAAAGCATCAAAAAAGGTTATCCCTAGACTAATCAATGAGCCATGAGAGTGTCTGCAACTTTATGCCTGGCTGCTAGTGCACTTATTGGGGAAAGAACCTTGGGACCAAATCAGAGGACCCTTTTGGTCATGAGCACTACATGTAATTATTTTCCAAAAGATTTTCCTTATTTTAGCTATGAGTATCTCTGTCTACACATACAGTAGATCAATGGTTTGCCATAGCAATATACCAATGCAGAAGCCGCCCCCAGAAACCTTCCCAAAGGCTTTCTTGATTATTACTACAGTAAATGGTTTTATATTTTGGCTGAAATTGCACTTGGCACATAAACAGCATGTTTTATAGTCTCAATGTAATCCTGCTTAGAATTCCATCCATAATAGAAACTACCAGATGTTTTTTATTTCAACTGTCAAGAGCGAATTGTATTTTTTCACTTTGCTGGGGTGTCTAGTAGTGCATTAGAGTTTGCATGGATGACAATGGTTCAAACCAAGGAAAACCAATCATGAATTGAACTTCCAGCACGCTGGCACTCAGTGATTGGCAAATGGATATGCTGTGCACTCTGGAGGAAGGAATGAAGAGGCCAGTGTTTTATTATCACTGAAATGCTAACAGAATATGAATTGTTTCTATACAAAAGGCTAGAACTACCATCTGCCTTGTCTAAATGAGACTCCCAAGTGCAAACTACTAATGAATAGGGGAAGCTGAAAATTACTTTACCTTACTTTGTACACAATTAAAAATGGAAAAATTGTGTGTCTTGGTTTTGTGTGGAAAGAATAGTGCTATCATCATTTGGTGATTGATAAAGACCAACTCTCATTTCCCATTTATTCCTGGCTCTCTGCCCACAAACTGAAGCTCAGCTGAATTATCCCAAAGAAAACCTAGGGCCCGCTGGATGATCAGGTGGCCCAGTTACAACCTTCATTCATCTGCAGTAAATCAGGGAGATGGCACATTTGGTCAAAGCCCTACACCTGCTTGTCCCTTCATATGGGAGGATGCACTTGTAGACTCTTGGGAGTTGATTTACTCCCAACTGTGCATGGTAGTCAGGGCTGGTGCTAGACCATCTTGTGCCCTAGGCAAGACCAGCTATTTGCGCCCCCCCCCAAAACAAAAATTATGTAAAAACAGTAGAAAATATTAAATCAAGAAAATATGAAACTGCTATATCTCTTATAATTTGCAAAATTAAGTGCAATAAGATGCCACCAGCACCAATATTAAAGTCAAAAGAAAATAAGTATTTGATCCCCTTCTGATTTTGAATGTTTGCCTACTCACAAAGAAATGATCAGTCTAAAATTTGAATGTTCGATGTATTGTAACACTGAGAGACAGAATAGCAACAAAACATTCAAAAGAAATGCATGTCTAACAAATGATGCACTGATTTGCATGTTCATGAGGGAAATAAGTATTTGATCCCCTTCACAAAACATGACTTAGTACTTGGTGGCAAATCCCTTGTTGGCAATCACAGAGGTCAGACGTTTCCTGTAGTTGGCTACCAGGTTTGCACACATCTCAGGAGGGATTTTGGCCCACTCCTCTTGGCAGATCCTCTCCAAGTCATTAAGGTTTGGTGGCTTACGTTTGGCAAATCAAACTTTCAGCTTCCTCCACAGATTTGCAATCAGATTAAGGTCTGGAGACTGGCTAGGCCACTCCAGGACCTTAATGTGCTTCTTCTTGAGCCACTCCTTGTTGCCTTGGCCCTGTGTTTTGGGTCATTGTCATGCTAATCTGGTTTCCCACCAGAGTGCGATCTCCTCTATCTGCCCATGGGGTGCAGGTGTACTCACTTAGATCCTTTCCTGTACCGCTTGTGGGATGGCTGATGCTGCCAGTCCTATCAGCTGGGCTGCTCCTTCCCTGCCATATAGGTGGTCCTCGCTCAGGGGGCCTGTGAGTTCTGAGTCTTCCTCCTCTCCAACTCCAGGCTCACAGGCAGGCCCCATCCCACTAGGTAGCCTTCCTCCTCCACCCTTACGTCTTCCTACTCCTTGCACCCGACTCCTCACACTCCTGCTACTGAGCAGACTCTTCCACTTTGATGGGAGTCCCAGCCCATTGCCCAGCTTTCTGTTGCGGATTGGCTGAGGTCCCTCAGCAGTGCAGCCAACCATTCCTTATATCCACCTACTGCCTTCAAGGCCTCCAAAAGCCTCAGAGCAGGGGGAAATTCCAGAGGGGCTAGCCTGCAGAGTCTCTCAGACCTGACCACAATTTGACCCCTCTGACTATCACACCTGAGCTGCTAGCCAGTAGGGTCTAGCTTCCCCTAGCTGCACTAGGAGGGTGCTACATGTGATTAGTCACAATGATCACATGGTACAGACATGGTCAACCACAGCCCATCGGTACCATGTGATTAGATGTGGCCAATCACAGCTAATCACAACAAAACACACAGAATTAATAAATTTCACTCAGTAAAATGCTTGCTTATAGCAGTGAAACTCACTGCTAAAAGCAATTGTAATGTGTAAAAAAAATCCTGATCACTTCCTTAGAGTAGTACAATCTTACTATGGTAACATTATATTGCTCTGATCACAGTGTATAAAAAAAATAAAAAAATTGACTACAAACAGCTGTACATGTTTAGCTGACAATACTGTGGTCCTCTACTTTCTCTCCCACTCATCATCGCTGAGATCTAGTAGTCAGTGCTAATTTTTCTTCTTGCAGTAACAGCACAAAACAATAATTTACAAACGTGGTAAACAAAGGTGACCTTTGTGTCAGCTCCACCAAGTAATCACATGTGGGTGAAAATGTCAATGTGAAGGTCAACTATGTACTGGTTTAAGAAAAAACAGAAACTGTTCATAGTACACAGCCAGCTTCTTATATTAGCATTGCCTGATTATAAAATCATTAAACATTATTTAAACAATACAAAAAAATGAAACTGCTTTATATATATATATATATATATACAAAGCATGGAAGTGAAACATGGAAGCCATAATCTTGGTCAAAGCCAGTTCCTGTCCTCACTTCTTACTTTAGCAAACATCACCCCTCTGTTTGGTTATATAAAACCATTCACTCACAGTTCAATGCTCCTAACTGGATTTACTTCTTGCTGGGTAACCAAAATGTATTTGTACAGCTAGCATTAAAGTGTAACTTTTCTAGAAGATGTGCTCTTTTTTTTTGTAATAGAGAAGGGAATGGTTAAAACCCCTGTTAGTCTGTTTTTACTTGAAAGATATAAAAGTGGAAATCCAGCCAAAACTGTTTAAGATTGGATTAAAGTGATGGAGGGTTAGCAGCTTCCTGATGACGCTCTTCTGTGGGTGAAACGCGTAGAGGAGGGTCTTGTGGACACATACGCCACTTCCGGTAACATAATTTGCTAGCAGTGGAACACACGCTAGTTCTGGTTACATGGAACAGCAGTGGCTCTAGTAATTTTTCGCTTCCGTGAATAATATGGATACCTGACAGCTTTAAAATTAAACACTTTCCACAAAATTTTAGTTTAGTTTTTAATAGAGAACGGAATGGTTAAAACCCCTGTCAGGCTGTTTTTTTTCTCAAAAGATATTGAAGTGGAAATCCAGCCAAAACTGTTTAAGATTGGATTAAAGTGGTGGAGGGTTAGCAGCTTCCTGATGATGCCCTTCCATGGATGAAACACGTAGAGGAGGGTCTTGTGGACAGGTACGTAACTTCAGGTGACATCATTTCCCTGGCAGCGGAGCTCCCGCTAGATCTGGCTACATGGAACAGCAGCGACTCTTTTATTTTGTCGCTTCCATGAATATACTGAGTACCTGATAGCATTAAAATAAATCACTTTCCAAAAACTATTCTCTTTAATTTTTAATAGAGAATGGAATGGTTAAAACCCCTGTCAGGCTGTTTTTTTTCTCAAAAGATAGTAAAGTAAAAATTTAGCCAAAAATGTTTAAGATTGGATTAGATTGGTGGAAGGTTAGGACCTGTGTTGGGTTCTTATTGTAGAAAAATTCATCCAGCATCAGACCCTCTGTACCACTTGTTTTATAGTGTGTATCTATCAATAATACCATTTAAACCCTTTAGAAGAAATAGAAAGCACCCACTGAGATAGACCTAAAAAATGTAATGTGATCATGTTGCAAATGTAACAGCAAAAACCATGGAAGCAAACATAATACACCAATGTTTCGGGGCTGTTACATATAGTTACATAGTCAGTCTGGCTAAAAAAAGACAAAAGACCATCCAGTTCAACCACAAAGAAAAAAAAAGTTGTAATCCTACACCCACAGTTGATTCAGAGGAAGGCAAAAAGCCCAGCAAAGCATGATTCAATTTATTCCTGCAAGGGAAAAAATTCCTTCCTGATCCCCCGAGAGGCAATCGGATATTCCCTGGATCAACTTTACCTATAAATAGTAACCAGTTATATTCTGTGTATCTGAAACAATCCGGGCCTTTTTTAAAGCAATTCACTGAGCTGGCCAGAACCAACTCTTGAGGGAGTCTATTCCACATTTTCACAGCTCTCACTGTGAAGAAACCTTTCCATGTTTGGAGATTAAATTTATTTTCCTCCAGACGTAAAGAGTGCCCCCTTGTCTTCTGTAATGACCCCAGGGTGAAAAACTCTACACTGAGTTCACTATATGAACCACTGATGTATTTATACATGGAGATCATATCCCCACTTATGTATTATACATGGTGATCATATCCCCCCTTAATCTCCTCTTATCAAGAGAGAATAAATTCAGTTCCTCTAATCTTTCCTCATAGATGAGCTCCTCCATGCCTCTTATCAGTTTGGTTGCCCTTCTCTGTACTTTCTCCAGTTCCCCAATGTTCTTTTTGTGAATTGGTGCCCAAAACTGAACTGCATATTCCAGGTGAGGTCTTACTAATGACTTGTACAGGGGTAAAATGATATTGCATGCCATCATTAAGCTTGTGATCTATTGATCCCCCCAGTTGTGCCCCCCCCCCCCCCCAGTATGTATGATGTATGCATATTCTTAGCCCCCAAGTGCAGAACCTTACATTTATCTACATTAAACCTCATTTGCCACATAGTTGCCCAATTAAACAGTTCATTGAGGTCAGCTTGTAAATTGGAGACATCCTGTAAGGACGTTATTCCACTGCACAGCTTGGTGTCATCTGCAAAGACTGAAATGGGATTTATAATCTCAGACCCTATATTGTTTATAAATTTATTAAAAAGTAAGGGTCCCAACACTGAACCTTGGGGTACACCACTGACAACCCTAGACCATTCAGAGTATGAATCATTAACCACTACTCTCTGAATACAATCTTTTAGTCAGTTTTCTATCCATTTACATACGGATTTTTCCAAACCTGAAGACTTTACCTTACACATTAGTCGTGTGTGGGGAACTGTGACAAACGCTTTTGCAAAATCAAAGTATACCACGTCCACTGACACCCCTCTGTCCAAGTATACCACATCCAGCGCCACCCCACTGTCCAAGGTTTTGCTCATCTCCTCATAAAAAGAAATCAGATTTGTTTAACAACTTCTGTCTTTCATGAATCCATGCTGTCTGTTGCTTAAAATATTTTTTTACCAGCAAGAACTCATCTATGTGTTCTTTTATTAAACTCTCCAGTTTCTTCCCAACTATAGAAGTTAAACTAACAGGTCTATAATTACTTGGTAAAGATTTTGACCCCTTTTTAAATATTGGCACCACATTGGCATTACATCAATCTAGTGCTACTATGCCAGTCATTAAAGAGTCCCTAAAAATTAGTAACCATGGCTTTGAAATGACAGAGCTCAATTCTTTAAGGACCCGTGGGTGTATGCCATCCAGTCCAGGTGCTTTATTCACCTTTGTTCTGTCTAAATATTTTTGGATCATATCAATTGTGAGCCAATGTGCATCATCTGGAGCTGTGTCAATACCATGCCCATTATGGACAAGAGCTCCCCCATGCTCCTTTGTATACACAGAGCTGAAGAAGGTATTTAATAAATTTGCCTTCTCTTTGTCCCCAGTCACCCATTCTAGATTATTTGTGAAGGACTCCTTTCTCAAGGTGACAGTGTCGGTGTAGCTTCATATAATATACTTGGCCGATCCCCCGAGAAGTTCAAAAATCAATGGGTACCTCTACCTCTTTGCTAGCTTCAGAGTCTTGCACTGAGCAGTTCCCTTGCTACATTGTGAACACCGGAGGTTGGCGTCTTGGCATGGGCCATTCAAAGGTAACTTTACAGTTTCTCAAAAATAGCATGCTCTGATTGGACAAGCTGGAGATGTGGACTTCGAGTTCCATCTCAGTGATTGCTGGTTATTTCTTCCAAGTGGTTCTTATTGTTGTCTGTGTCTCATTATGGAGATTTACATTCTCTTCCTGTCCCAGGAAATTCCTTTTAACACATTTGTCACTAAGGTGTTCCCATTGGAAGATTTCACCTTCATTCCCGTTTCTGTGACAGATATAACAATTTTGAATTCCCCATCACTCTTTCTCTCAGTTGCAATGCTCATCAGGACAAATAAGGTGAACCTCAACAGTAGGAACACAGGCAGCATTGAAAAACTGACAGATTCTAACCATTCCCTACTCTATCAAAACAAATAAGCCATCTTTGGTCTACACCATTATCCTTTTTTTCTAGTTTGAAAAAAATATATATAAACAGTCTACAATAAATATATCTTACAATAAATATAGTTATTACTATTGTTATTTCTAAACAGAAAATAGTAAGTTAGCACACTGCATTCTCCTTCAATGTAATTTTTATTCCAGATACAAGTGGAAAAAGGTTAACAATCATGCTGACACATTTCAGCCTCATTGGCCTTATATACAGGTGAAACTCGAAAAATTAGAATATCATGCAAAAGTTCATTTATTTCAGTAATACAAATTAAAAGGTGAAACTAATATATGAGATAGACTCATTACATGCAAAGCAAGATAGTTCAAGCTGTGATTTGTCATAATTGTGATGATTATGGCTTACAGCTCATGAAAACCCCAAATCCACAATTTCAGAAAATGAGAATATTACATGTAATCAATAAAACAAGGATTGTACATAGAACAATATCGAACCTCTGAAAAGTATAAGCATGCATATGTACTCAGTACTTGGTTTGGGCCCCTTTTGCGGCGTGGCATGGAAGCTATCAGCCTGTGGCACTGCTGAGGTGTTATGGAAGACCAGGATGCTTCAATAGCGGCTTTCAGCTCTTCTGCATTGTTCGGTTTCATGTCTCTCATCTTTCTCTTGGCAATGCCCGATAGATTCTCTATGGGGTTCAGGTCAGGCAAGTTTGCTGGCCAATCAAGCACAAGTAATCCCATGGTCATTGAACCAGGTTTTGGTGCTTTTGGCAGTGTGGGCAGGTGCCAAGTCCTGCTGGAAAATCAAGTCAGCATCCCCATAAAGCTTGTCTGTGGAAGGAAGCATGAAGTGCTCCAAAATCTCCTGGTAGACGGCTGCATTGACCCTGGACTTAATGAAGAATCAGTGGACCAACACCAGCAGATGACATGGCTCCCCAAATCAACACAGACTGTGGAAACTTCACACTGGACTTCAAGCATCTTGCAGTGTGTTCCTCTCCATTCTTCCTCCATACTCTGGGTCCTTGGTTTCCAAATGAGATGCAAAAGTTGCTCTCATCAGAAAAGAGGACTTTGGACCACTGAGCAACAGACCAGTTCTGTTTTTCTTTAGCCCAGGTAAGAGGCTTTTTTGAGGCTTTCCCTCCTTATGGAGGGTGTCAATGATGGTTTTCTGCACAACTGTCAGGTCAGCAGTCTTTCCCATGATTGTGATTCCTACTGAACCAGACTGAGAGACCATTTAAAGGCTCAGGAACCTTTTGCAGGTGTTATGGCTTAATTAGCTGATTAGAGTGGGACACTTTGAGCTGAGAATATTGCACCTTTTCACAATATTCTCATTTTCTGAGATTGTGGATTTGGGGTTTTCATGAGCTGTAAGCCATGGTCAGTATATCACGGATTGATCACCTCCTCTACTGCCACGTCCACCAACCTCTTGGATTGGATTGGAGATTGGAGAGGTTCGTGGACGTGGCAGTAGAGGAGGTGATCAATCCGTGATATACTGGAGAGAGATTGATACAGGAGGAAGGTGACCCCAGGAGAAAACAACAGGGGATATAGTCATCTACCCATCCATTCCTGACCAGTATCAGTCACGATCATTGTGGAGACCCCAGGTGGATTAGAGATCCAATTATATTATCCATTTGCCTTTGGTAAGCAGCACACAGGAGGAGTATCCCATCAGTCCTAAAAGGACAAAAAGCTATTTTTGCCTATCATATTATTATTAATAAAAAATAAGGTGAGCGCATATTAAGATCACACTACACCTGGATTGTGGGAATAAGAAGTTCACTTATCATTCACATTGGAAGAGGACTCATTATTATGTGCACAGATTTTTTGTTCACTATTAGATGTCACTTATGATTATGGGCACTATCATGGTTTATGAATTATATAAGATGTTATAGGTAATTGATGATCTATTCCAGCATCATATATCTCATTAATTTGATTTATTTATCTATTTTTTATTCCTTGGTACTTTAAACTATATAAAATCGGTTTAGAAATCATAACAATATTCAATCACAAATAATTTATTTAGGAGCGCGGCACTATTATTAATAATTAATTGTCAGTCACTTAACACTATTTAATGAGTAGGTGTGAGGGCCAGCGAACCACAAGTAAAACATAATTTTATATATCATTACATATAGGAATTTAATTGGAAAAATCTCTGTCATCATAGTAGCTCACAAGTATTTATTTTATTTTATGATTAGTGGAAGTTGTTACTATTTTTTGGTTTGGAAAAGGTTCCATCTGCACTGCAGGTTCAGGACTGTAGGTTGAAGGCAAAGTGGGTGTTGTATATTCACAGTTGTAGGTTGTGGGGTAGAACATTCATAGTATAGCTGATGCCCCTAGTACTACTAAAATTGCAATGCTAATCAATGTTTTCACCCAAGAATCATTTTTAGGGCATCTGCAACAGTCATCACGGATTGCCTTTCTGAGGATGTTTGACAGACAGGTGGGAGATGATTTGTCGCTTCTTCACCGCCTGTTTAAATCTTATAAAGATGGAACCACAGTGCCACAAGTGCATGTATTGTTCACAGCTGCATGGTGGTTGCTGCTTGGCCCAATTCTCTTGAATGGGTCATCTTCAGCTGTGGTACAGCCCACCAAATGCCACGGGAGGTTTTAATTTTGCCATGAAGTGTAGAGCCCTGAAGGAGAAAAATCATTTGTAGGAACAGGACTTTTAATGGACATACATGAAAATAAGGTAACACAAAAAAATGGGGGGAGAAAGACCATATATCTCCTAATAAATCCAATTTTAATTATAGAAAAGTTAAAAGGGACACGGCAGTAACCACATGCATATGTTACAACAGAACAAGGATCCCATATTCAGTATGCATAATTCCTGTTAGTGCATAACTAGTCCACATAGGAAGCACAACGCATTTCTAAAACACTCTTTCTTCTTCAGGAGCACATATGAGCACATATGTTACCAATGAAACTCAATTCTTTAAAAACAATGGCATAAGATCATCATCTCCTACGATGACCGCCTGATGAGCAACTTCACCTTGGGGCAGGAGGAGCATTTTATAGACCATGAATCAATATATGTGGCACAAGGGACACTAGAAAATACTACCCAAACAGATTATGTATGCCAAGACTTAGTGCCACCAAATTGTGTTCAAATATTCGTCCAAAATAGATAGATTCAGTTGTTGTACTCCAGAGCCCAAGTAGTGGAGTTAGCCATGGCTTCCTGTCAGTTAATTGCCCATCATAGATGTTACGCACTTTGTCCTTGTTTAGGTGGTTTTTCAGGGAACAATAAAACCATGGCTTAACCACCTGCCTTTACTGCCCCCTAGCCACCATTGTGAATGAGCCCTTACCGAACATGCACAAACTGAACGAAATTGTGAAAGTTGTGTGAATCTTATGTGAGAGCATTGATAAACTGCCCCCCCAGGTGTTGCTGTGTTAGGAATGGACTGGCCAGCAATGGTGGGACTCACCTGCCTTTTGATCTGCAGTACCAGGGCTGGCCAGCGGGTGCTCCCAGCAATCAGAGACTCAACCTTTCAGCCAGCTAACACCTGGAACTGATGATGCTGGGGTATTTAAGGGATGGCCAGACCCACAGACTCTGCCTTGGTGTTGTGTTTGTCCTGGGCCCTGTATCTGTCCTGCATCCTGTTTCTGTCCCTCTGCCTGACCCTCTGTACTACGCTGCTTGTTACCTGTTTTGATCTCTGGCTTGTGACCCTGACCATCCCTCTGCCTGACCCTCTGTACTACGCTGCTTGCTACCTGCTGAACCGGTTTGGTTTGTTTGCACTGTATTATGTTTAGTATTGCACTGCGTTTATGTTTGTATGGTTAGTGTTAATAAATTGTATTGTTTATCACATATCTGAAGTCTGCGTTTCCCTGCATCAGTCACACACCTCTGGTCATACCTGGGAGCCCTGACATTACACCAAGGCCAATCCTGACCAGAAGTGGCTGCACAGGGAAGCCATCTTGGCTTGTTGATGGGAAGGATGGATCTTGATGAGGTTGAATATTTATATCTGCTAGTGTTTGATGACAGGGAGTATGCTTATCAGACTCTGAAGGAGTATACCCGGGATGAACTGCTAGAATGTATACGGCTCGCTCATGTTCTAGTAGATCAGGGCACAGAGTTCTCTGAGGTGCAGCCTTTGATTGAGGTTTGTGCTGAGTTGGTTTCATCTGGTTCCCCCGAATGCAGGGATGGATTTTTGCCACCATTTAGTGCAGACCAGGTAGAGTCCCTGGTGTGGTTATTAGAGGATGATGTGGGTTACTTTCTGGAGCGTTATTCCACATATTCACCACAGACACTAAGAGATTGTATAAACGCAGTACAGTCATTGACCAGACAGGCTTTGTGTAAGCTCAGCTTTGTTCAACCCATACTGCAGACATGGACAGATTTGTTGCACCCAGCCTCAGTCAGCTTACAAAGACCCAGTCCTGCTTCTAATCTATTTCCTCAAAACTCTATTCCTGCATTCCCAACAGCTCCTCCTGCCCTGCTATCTACCGCATGTCAGTACCCTGTTCCCACTCGCTGCACCTATCCTGCCTTTAACCCTGTAAAAGAGCCCTCTGTAGCAACCGCTCCCTCTCCTGTTCCATCCTCCAGTTCTTCTCTGTCTCCAGCTGCTCCATTCGTTTGCAGACCTGCATTTACTTGCAGTGCTCCAGTAGTTAAAACCAGAAAAAAGCGAAAATTCTTTCCAACCAATACCATCCTGCCAGTATCCAAACCGGTGAGCCTGCCTTCCGTGGTTCAGCCTGAAGCCTCTACTCGGCCTGATGCCTCTACTCGGCCTGATGCCTCTACTCGGCCTGATGCCTCTACTCGGCCTGAAGCCTCTACTCGGTCTGAAGCCTCTACTCGGCCTGATGCCTCTACTCGGCCTGATGCCTCTACTCGGCCTGAAGCCTCTACTCGGCCTGAAGCCTCTACTCGGCCTGATGCCTCTACCCAGCATGATGAACTGATCCAGCCTGACGATCCTATTAGGCCAGTTGACTCGATGCCCGCTGTTGATCCAGATGATCCGGTACCTGATCCGGTGCCCGCTGTCGAGCCAAATGACCTGATGCCTGGTGACCCAGTGCCCGCTGTCATACCTGGTGACCCGATGCCCGCTGTCGAGCCAGACAATCCGGTACCTGATGACCCGGTGCTCACTGTCGTGCCTGTTGACTCGGAGCCCACTGCCTTGCCAGATGACGCGGTGCCCGCTGTCAAGCCAAATGACCTGATGCCTGGTGACCCGATGCCCGCTGTCCAGCCAGACGATCCAATGTCTGACCCAGTGCCAGCGGTCATCCCAGTTGACTCGGAGCCCACGGTTGTGCCTGGTGACTCGGTGCCCGCCGCCCCGCCTGGGGGCCTGAGACCTGTCGTTCCGCCTGGGGGTCCGGCGCCCGCCACTCCGCCTGAGGGTCCGAGACCTGTCGCTCCGCTTGGGGGTCCGGCGCCCGCCGCTCCGCTTGAGGGCCCGAGACCTGTCGCTCCTCCTGGGGGTCCGGCGCCCGCCGCTCCGCTTGAGGGCCCGAGACCTGTCGCTCCGCCTGGGGGTCCGGCGCCCGCCGCTCCGCCTGAGGGCCCGAGACCTGTCGCTCCGCCTGGGGGTCCGGCGCCCGCCGCTCCGCCTGAGGGCCCGAGACCTGTCGCTCCATCTGGGGGTCCGGCGCCCGCCGCTCCGCCTGAGGGCCCGAGACCTGTCGCTCCTCCTGGGGGTCCGGCGCCCGCCGCTCCGCCTGAGGGCCCGAGACCTGTCGCTCCGCCTGGGGGTCCGGCGCCCGCCGCTCCGCCTGAGGGCCCGAGACCTGTCGCTCCATCTGGGGGTCCGGCGCCCGCCGCTCCGCCTGAGGGCCCGAGACCTGTCGCTCCGCCTGGGGGTCCGGCGCCCGCCGCTCCGCCTGGGGGCACGATGCCTGTCGCCCCGCCTGGGGGCACGATGCCTGTCGCCCCGCCTGGGGGCCCGATGCCTGTCGCCCCGCCTGGGGGCCCGACGCCTGCCGCTCCGCCCGGGGGCCCGGTGCCTGCCGCTCCGCCCGGGGGCCCGGTGCCTGCCGCCCCGCCCGGGGGCCCGGTGCCTGCCGCCCCGCCCGGGGGCCCGGTGCCTGCCGCCCCGCCCGGGGGCCCGGTGCCTGCCGCCCCGCCCGGGGGCCCGATGCCTGTCGCCCCGCCCGGGGGCCCGATGCCTGTCGCCCCGCCCGGGGGCCCGGTCGCCCCGCCCGGGGGCCCGGTCGCCCCGCCCGGGGGCCCGGTGCCTGCTGCTCCGCCCGGGGGCCCGGTGCCTGCTGCTCCGCCCGGGGGCCCGATGCATGTCGCCCCGCCCGGGGGCCCGGTGCCTGCTGCTCCGCCCGGGGGCCCGGTGCCTGCTGCTCCGCCCGGGGGCCCGGTGCCTGCTGCTCCGCCTGGTGGCCCGCTGCCTGCTGCTTCGCCTGGTAAACCGATGTGCCTCTGCCCGGAGTCCTGCCCGATGTGCCTCTGCCCGGAGTCCTGCCCGATGTGCCTCTGCCCGGTGTCCTGCCCGATGTGCCTCTGCCCGATGTGCCTCTGCCCGATGTGCCTCTGCCCGGTGTGCCTCTGCCCGGTGTGCCTCTGCCCGGTGTGCCTCTGCTCGATGTGCCTCTGCCCGGAGTCCAGCCCGGTGTGCCTCTGCCCGGAGTCCAGCCCGGTGTGCCGCTGCCCGGAGTCCTGCCCGGTGTGCCAGTCTTTGATATCCCGCCAGTTACCAGACCCGGGCGGTGGAACATTTTGCCCAGCTAGGACTGTTTGGAGCGTCCTGAGGCCGCTCCTTGGGGGGGGGGGTACTGTTAGGAATGGACTGGCCAGCAATGGTGGGACTCACCTGCCTTTTGATCTGCAGTACCAGGGCTGGCCAGCGGGTGCTCCCAGCAATCAGAGACTCAACCTTTCAGCCAGCTAACACCTGGAACTGATGATGCTGGGGTATTTAAGGGATGGCCAGACCCACAGACTCTGCCTTGGTGTTGTGTTTGTCCTGGGCCCTGTATCTGTCCTGCATCCTGTTTCTGTCCCTCTGCCTGACCCTCTGTACTACGCTGCTTGTTACCTGTTTTGATCTCTGGCTTGTGACCCTGACCATCCCTCTGCCTGACCCTCTGTACTACGCTGCTTGCTACCTGCTGAACCTGGCCTGTGACCCCGACCATTCTCTGCTTGCTCCCCCTGTACCTACCTGCCCAATTGATATTGACCCGGCCTGCCTGACGACGCTTGCTTGTATGTACTGTTATCTGTGGGTGGTTTGGTTTGGTTTGTTTGCACTGTATTATGTTTAGTATTGCACTGCGTTTATGTTTGTATGGTTAGTGTTAATAAATTGTATTGTTTATCACATATCTGAAGTCTGCGTTTCCCTGCATCAGTCACACACCTCTGGTCATACCTGGGAGCCCTGACATGCTGCTACTACTAATATCATGGCTGCTACTACTAAAGTTCTAGGTGCTGCTATTACTCAGGTTAAGAGAATGTTGCTATCAGAGAGGTAGATATTGGAAATGTGTCCCTGATCACTGGTGCTGCTGCTAAAATTACGAATGCAGTTGTTACAGTGTCTAATGAAGATGAAAATGATTATGCTTATTTGATTGATCTCAAATTAACACCAGGGGCCTTCCATGAAAATTCATTTATGACCCCCAACAGTCTCCAGATCTCTCCATGGAAATCAGCAGCACGTAATTCCAGTCGGGACACCTGCCGGGGAATAAGTGTCCATCAGGGGAACATTTCAATTATAACATTGTTAAATGTGAATTTCCTCCGAGATCGATGCAGACATTGAATGGTTTCTTTTGTTATGTCCATCAAAGCCTCCCTTAGGCCTCTTAATGGAGTCTGCTTTTTCCAAAGTGACAATGTTTCTGTAGCTTGTTGTCAGTCACCACTCACTGTTCATTCGCTTAGCTTTAATGACTACGTTTTACTGTCTATTTATTAATCCTAGCGTTTGGTTAATGAAACATTAAAACTGAACTTTAATCTGCCCATATTTTGAATTCAGTTTTAAATTGAAACCTTTCCATGTTCCCTATATACCTTATTTTAGACCCTGTGATGCCATCATTGAGTGTCTGTGCTTCTTTATACCAGCCTTCCTCAACCAGGGTGCCCAGGGTCCCTGGGGTGCCTTGAGGTTTCTTCAGAGGTGCCTTGGCAAAATGTCTAAAAATTTCCCAAAACTTGTATACAAGCCAGCAGGTGGAACAAGCCTGCCTTTTAGTCACATAAAGCCACAGGATTCCATTGTGCACCATTAAGACTTTCTAGCCGCCGGTGTCCTGAGAACCAATGACATCACCAATTGATAAGGATGGTGTCAGCTGCCTGCACAGCATCCTAGTTTGACCCTCCCCTGCTCCTCTCCATCAGTACTGGAGTCACATTAGCTCAGCGATGGAGAAAAACTGAGGGAGAAGAGAAACACTGGAATACTAGTCAGTGTATTTTGGAAGAATAAGTCACCTCTAATGTTGGGTGTCCTACATGTGTGGATGTTGCTGCGTTATATAAAACTAGTAGAGTAGTTTTTCACATTTTAGAATGGGGTGCCTCAAGACAGTCCATAATTTTAAAGGGTGCCTCGGGACTGTCCATAATTTTAAAGGGTGCCTTGACTGAAAAACACTGCTCTATGCAATGCAAGTGGATCATTGCTAGTGTTGGGGGAAGGGTGCATCATAATCAAGGCCCGTGCTTCCACTAGGCAAACTAGGCAGCTGCCTGGTGCGCACTGCCACCTAGGGTCGCCTGGGCATAGCACACGCCAGCACTCTTTCTGTGTGGCCTATGGACCTCTTGTATGAATTCGTAATTTCTCTGGAGAGTCCTCCTCTCTTCATACACAGGAAATAATGAGGCAATGATGATACCTTTACTCTGCACAATTGTCTAACAGCCTGCCTACACACATGACCATTTAGTACATATACACACATAACAGTATTCCGTGTAGCAGTGAAGTGTCGGCTCCCCCTAGGATGAGAAGTGATGACATTACCTCCAGGATCCAGGGCGGTCAGTGGTCTCTGATCAGAGGATCGGTCAGTACTTTTCCGATACAAACACTGGCACACACAATCCTCCAGTTGTAACAGGGAGCCGGCTAGTGACTGAATGGTACGGGTCCAGAGCTGGCTCTGCCTTCTATGCAGCTGTAGCCAATCAATTGGCTGGGGTGTGCTGTGGTTTCAGGGTTAACCCTATGAGAGTAGGATAATCAGGTCCTGATGTGTATGAGAGGGAAGAGGTGTAACGCTGGGAGGCTGCATGTCCTCACTAAGAGCCTCAGCCTAGACTCGGCACCCTGGCAGGAGCCATCAGAGGCGAGCTGAGCCTAGGAGAATGGCAGGTCATGGAGGTGACGGGAGGAGGAGGGAGGCAGACACTGGTCGGGGTGAGGGAAGCGGATGCTGATTGATCGTGTGGGATGCTGCCATGTCATGAATTATCCTTCAGCTGAGGGGAGGGGTGGAAGAGGCGGAGGAAGATGCTGGGTGTCTGAGGCCAGTGTCACAGCTGAGCTGCAGCTCCTTCCAGTGTTCCTCTCAGACTCAGTCCCTTACTGCAAGCTGGCTGGTGGCTACTGATCTCTGTGGAGTTTTGTAACTCTGTCTCTTTTTTTTTTAGTTTCTCAGTTTGATTGGTTAATACAGTTAATTTATATTTGGTTAATATATATTTTTGTTGTCAATATTGGTGCTGGTGGCATCTTATGGCACTTACAGTACTTTTGCAAATTGAAAGAAATTTAGCAGTTGCATGATTTGTTGATTTAATATTTTCTGTTTTTAAAATATTTTATATTTTTCTGGGGGGGGAGGGGGGGTGCAAGTAGCTGGTCTTGCCTAGCACCGGCCTTGATCATAATGCTCTTTTGCTAAACATGGCACCTTTTTGAAGCATTTTGATGTGTTAGGCAACCTTTTCAAGTGAATGGGCATTGTGAAAGTGCAAGGCCCTGCCACTATGTGAATTTAGGTAATGGTTGGAAAAATGGATACAGGATACAAGACACAGGATTCTCAGATTTGCAGTCTGAGAAGCTCCAGCATGTGTTCTGCGAGCAGAGAAAACGGTGTTTTAAATGTTCTCTGAGTTTAGTAGTCCGGGATCAGGCCTGGAGTTCGAAGGTTCCATATTGTCTTGGGTGGGACAGAGCCTTCAATACTGTGTCCAGGTTTTCCTGGAGTTCTACAGGTTGTATATGTCGAACAGACTGTTCAGCAATACAGGTAGAGTGTGAGGAGTGAGGTGTGCTCCAGCCAGGAGAGGTGGCCTACTGGGGAGACAAGACTCCATGGTGGAGAGATCCCCTTACTTGCAGGATCATGAGAATTGGGACAGCTAAGTGGGTCAGCAGAGGATCAAGAGAGTTGACGCAAGTAGAGGATCCAGGAAGGAGATCTGTAAGTCTCAATAGTGGGAGAACCTGGACTGCTGGATAACCCTCTCCAGAGCCCAGGAGTGGGTCTATGCAGTAGGGTACTGCAAGGATAACCTGGGTGAGCCTGAGGAGCCCATGGCCTGGAAGACCAGAGTGAGCAGTGGTGCTGCTGACAGGAGAGCCAGATGGCTCTGTATTTTCATTTAACACTGTTTTCTGTGAAGCTGAAACCCCCTGGGTGGGAAATCTAATGTTTAAAGACTTTCTTTCTCCTTATTTATAAAAGTGGACTGCTGTTATGTGATTCTGTTTGTTCAGATTCTTTTTTCCGATGAAAATGTCATTTTCGGAGGTTCAGATGTAGCCGAACATGGGAGGGGGGCTTACGGGGCGGGAGGCATCCCCCAAAGCACCTTGTCCGCATGTTGATGGGGAAAAGGGCCTCTTTCCCACAACCCTGGGTGGTGGTTGTGGGGGTCTGCAGGCATGGGGTTTAAATACATTATGTTTTATGTATGTGTTTGACTATGCTATGCTCATTGTTTTTTCTTTCTCACATATCCTATATTTATGACAATTAATATGAAATCTATTCTTCAGTATAGGAATGTAAGATATACTGTATTTGTCCAAGTGGAGAAGGAAGAGCCACCCTTCTGTTTAGGCAGAAACATCTTCCATGAAAATTCAATTAACTATTGTTCATATATTATTTTTTGTTTAACCACTTGCTAACCGCACTATAGTCGAATGATGGCTACAGTGCGGTTATCCAGTTCTGGAAGGGCGTCATATGACATCCTTCCAGAACGCACCCTCCCGTACCCCCAGTGGTGCGCACACAGCGATCTCCATGATCGCTGTGTCCTACGGACACAGCTGATCACATGATGAGGTAAAAATCCAATCACAGAGACCTTTTACCACGTGATCAGCTGTGTCCAATGACATAGCAGATCACAGAGTAAATACAGGTGCCGGTTATCAGCAGCACTTTCCTCACTCTGTCACAGCGTGAGGAAAGTACTGCCGATAATTGGCAGCTGTCACAGAGCAGATCGGCACTGATCATCAGTGCCCTGATGATCAGTGCCCTGCAGTGCTGTCCAGCAGTGCCTCTCACCAGTGCCCCCCAGCAGTGCCCCCCATCAGTGCTGCCAGTCAGTGCCGCCCATCAGTGCTGCCAGTCAGTGCCATCAGTCAGTGCTGCCCATCAGTGCCACCTATGAGTGCCCATCAGTGCGCCTATCAGTGACCATCATTGCTGCATATCAGTACAGCATCATCAGTGCTTCCTCATCAATGCCCACCAGAGCCACCTCATCAGTGCCACCTCATCAGTGCAGCCTATCAGTGCCCATCAGTGCTGTCTATCCATGCCACCTCATCAGTGCCCATCAGTGCTGTCTATCAGTGCCCATCAGTGCTGCCCATCAAGGCAGCCTCATCAATGCACATCAGTGAAGGATAAAAATTACCTGTTTGCAAAATTTTATAATAGAAACAAAGAAAAACTTTTTTTTTTTTGCTCCTTTTTTGTTTATACTGCAAAAAATAAAACCTCAGTGGCGATTAAATACCACCAAAAGAAAGCTCTATGTCTGTGAAAAAAATTATCAAAATTTCATATGGGTACAGTGTTGCATGATCGCGCAATTGTCATTCAAAGTGTGACAGCGCTGAAAGCTGAAAATTGGCCTGTACAGGAAGGGGGTATAAGTGCCCGGGAGGCAAGTGGTTAAACACATTGGGGGAGATTTACTAAAACTGGAGCGCTCAGAATCTGGTGCAGCTGTGTGTGGGAGCCAATCAGCTTCTAACCTCAGCTTGTTCAATTAAGCTTTAGCAATAAAACCTGGAAGCTGACCGGCATTAGTAAATAAACCCCATTGCGTTTTATGTGTTCATTTGACTATATTATGCTCATTATTTTTTCATCACATACATTTTTTTTCTTATGAATTTTTCTGTAAAAATTACATTTACAAATAAAGAATGTAAAAAAAAAAAAAAACAACAGAAATTTGGAAGCCCCAAGATCCCATCCCCCTCCCCCCATGTGAATGAGTATAGTGTACATAGTACAAGTCATTTACTAAACCCCTCCAAAAAGAAATGTCCAACAAAGTAGATCCAACGTCAGTCACAATGAACGATGACCTGCACACACACAAAAAATGCAGCCCGTCAAACATGATATGTCCTGTCCAGGGACACATGCCATATGATAGGTAGACATGGGGGCGGGGTCACCCAGTGACGTCATTTTAATAAAGGACTTGTCAAAAACTGTCTGTTTTTTTTTTCTTTTTATTACTTTTGACACTTATTCGGTGAGGCCCCCTTTAAAAGGCGGATTCCAGATTTCGATAAGCCCCCTGCCCACAGACCCCAACAACCACCATCTTCCCCAAAGCACCCCCCCATGTTGACAGAATGTGGTCTGGTATGCTTTGGTGGTGGGCGCTCGCTCATCCCCCTTCTCCTAGCCTGCTGGGCTGCATGCTTGAATAAAGCTCTTACATGAATTTTGGGGGGGACCCCACTCCATTTAAAAAAAAATGCTGTAAAGGTTCCCCTTAAAATCCATATTAGACCTAAAAGTCAGGTAGGGATTTTTGTGGGGACCCCACACTGTTTTTTTTATTTTGCTGTGGGGCTCCCCTAAAAATTCATACCAGACTCGAAAGACTGGTTTGGAATGAAAGGGGCAACCCCATGCTGTTTTTTTTTGTTTTTTTAACTGGCACTTTCTTTTTTACAGCGGGGAATAAACAAGTGTTTTTCTATACTGGCAATGTTTTTAGACACACAAAACAATGGGAATTGTGCATGTATTGCAGAGGGGTACTGAATGTTTTTTTTTTTTTTCCATTTAGCCCAAGTATACACTTTAAAATGTGGAACAGCAAATGAATGAAATGTGCAAAACAAATTTTCAAAAAACAATTTAAATTGTATATCTACTAAAAATGCAATATAGATAGCCCGCCTGATCAGTTGACAGCATAAAGCTGGGAGGCTATATTCTTTCTATTTTATTCTTCTATTCTATTCTCTTCTATTATATTCTGTTTTATTCAATTCTATTCTTTTTGAAATTCGAATTTTGGAAGATGGCTATATTCTTTCTATTTTATTGTATTCTATTCTAAATATTTTTTACTATTCTATTTTTTCTATTCAATTCCTTTATATTCTATTCTATGATTTACTATCCTATTATTTTCCTTTCCTTTCAATTTTATTCCTTTATTTTCAATTTTTTTTTTATTTTCTATTCTGTTTTATTCTATTCTTTGCTAAATTCGAATCTTGAAAAGGGCTATATTCTAACACTAATACACACAGCCTTAGAAGCAAAGCAACAATAGTCAGCAATTTGTTTATATATTTGTTTTCAAATTTAATTTAATTTTCAAATTCGTTTTGAATTCCGATAATTCATTATTTTGGACAAAGTTTTGTCTCACTATTTTGGATTAGCTTAAATTCATTACTATTGTAATTCAGAAATTTGGATAAATTCGAATCTCAAAACAATGAAAATATTGTATGAATTTAGATTCAGAATGAAACAAACCTCACGTTTAGAAGCGACGTCTATTGATTCACTTCTGGATGCAGTGTTGTCATTCCCTGGCTGCTGTGACCAAGGAAGCAACTAATGGAGCATGATCTGTAACCATTAACAGCAGTGAAGTTCAGAGGAGATATCAAGGATCTAATGTACAACTGATGTCTCAATATAGGGAACCTGTCAATAGTGTGCTATCCAGCGCAGGGTCATCAGGGCCAGCAAGGCTTTCTCCGCTGGTCTAAACACTGCCTAAACTTTCAGAATCACTGACTTACATTTTAATATGTTTTCTCCATGAAGGTTGTATTCCCAATATATTATATTCTCTTCATTTCATAGCTTTTCTCTTACATAGTTGCATAGTTAGTCTGGCTGAAAAAAGACAAAAGTCCATCCAGTTCAACCATAACAAAAAAAATAGTTATTATTCTACATTCACAGCTGATCGAGAGGAAGGCAAAAAACCCAGCAAAGCATGATCCAATTTGGTCCTGCAGGGAAAACAATTCCTTCCTGATCCCCCGTGAGGCAATCGGATATTCCCTGGATCAACTTTACCTATAAATTTTAGTAACCAGTTATATTCTGTGTATCCAAGAAAGAATCCAGGCCTTTTTTAAAGCAATCCACTGAGCTGGCCAGAACCAACTCTTGAGGGAGTCTATTCCACATTTTCACAGCTCTTACTGTGAAGAAACCTTTCCGTGTTTGGAGATTACATTTCTCCTCAGGGTGAATAACTCTACACCAACTTCACTATATGAACCACTGATATATTTATACATGGAGATCATATTCCCCCTTAATCTCCTCCCTCTTAAATTCAGTTCCTCTAATCTTTCCTCATAGCTGAGTTCCTCCATGCCTCTTATCAGTTTGGTTGCCCTTCTCTGTACTTTCTCCAGTTCCCCAATGTTCTTTTTCTGAATTGGTGCCCAAAATTGAACTGCATATTCCAGATGAGGTCTTACTAATGATTTGTACCGGGGTAATATGATATCTCTCTCTGGAGTCTATACCTCTTTTAATACAAGAGAGGATTTTGTTCGGTTTAGAAACCGCAGCTTGGCATTGCATGCCATTATTAAGCTTGTGATCTACCAGAACTCACAGATCCTTCACCATTGATCCCCCCAGTTGTACCCCCCCCCCCAGTATGTATGATGTATGCATATTCTTAGCCCCCAAGTGCAGAACCTTACATTTATCAACATTAAAACTCATTTGCCACATAGTTGCCCAATTACACAGAGCAAATTGCAAAGACTGAATTGGGATTTATAATCCCAGACCCTATATCGTTTATAAATATATTAAAAAGTAAGTGTTCCAACACTGCTCACCTCCTCATAAAAAAAATCAGATTTGTTTGACAACTTCTGTCTTTCATGAATCCATGCTGTCTGTTGCTTTAAATATTTTTTTCCAGCAAGAACTCATCTCTGTGATCTTTTATTAATCTCTCCAGTATTTTCCCAACTATAGATGTTAAACTAACAGGTCTATAATTACTTGGTAAAGATTTTGACCCCTTTTTAAATATTGGCGCCACATTGGCCTTACACCAATCCAGTGGTACTATGCCAGTCATTAAAGAGTCCCTAATAATTAGAAACAATAGCTTTGAAATGACAGAGCTCAATTCTTTAAGGACCCGTGGGTGTATGCCATGCGGTCCAGGTGCTTTATTCACCTTTATTCTGTCTAAATATTTTTAGATCATATCAATTGGGAGCCAATATGGATCATCTGGAGCTGTGTCAATTCCATGCCCATTATGGACAAGAGCCCCCCCCATGCTCCTTTGTATACACAGAGCTGAAGAAGGTATTTAATAAATTTGCCTTCTATTTGTCCCCAGTCACCCCCTCTAGATTATTTTGTAAAGGGCCTACATGCTCAGACCGGACCTTTTTACTATTAATATATTTTAAGACTTTTTGGGGGTTTGTCAATTTTTTCAGCCTTTATTTCCTTTTTGCATTTTCTGTTATATTCTTTGTAACGTTTAGACGATGATATTCTTCCTTCATTTTTATATTTAATAAAAGCTCTTTTCTTATTATCTATAACTTTTTTAACTTTGGCTGTAAATCACATAGGTTTGATTTTTATCCTTTTAAACTTGTTTCCCATGGGAATATATTTTGCAGTGTCTTCACATACAGTCTTTTTGAAGAACTCCCATTTCTGTGTTGTGTTCAACAATGCCAATATTCCCTCCCAGTCTAAGTCTTGGAGAGGAGCTCTCAGCCTTAGAAAATTAGTTCTCTTAAAATTGAGCGGTTTTATTTTTCCTGTATGTGCTTGCTGTTTACAGCTAACAATAAATTAAATCATGTTATGGTCACTGCTACCCAGATGTTCTTTTATATGGACATTTATAATAAGTTCTTCATGGTTTGAGATTACCAGGTCCAGCAGAGCATCATTCCTAGTTGGGGCCTCTATGAACTGTACCATAAAATTGTCCTGTAGCAGGTTTGTAAATTTTTGCCCTTTAACTGTTCCTGCAGTACCATTCCTCCTGTCAATTTCCAGGTATTTAAAATCCCCATTATTATCCTTGTCCCAGCCCTTGAAACCTTTTCAATCTGTGCAAGGAGCTGAGTTTCCACCTCCTCATTAACACTGGGAGGCCTATAACAAACTCCAATGATTACCTTTGTAGTACGCACCCCCATGTGCAGTTCCACCCATAATACTTCAGCCTCATCACACTCTCCATTAACTAGCTCCTCTTTCACACTCGCTTTGAGATCACTTCTCACATAGAGACAGATGCCACCACCTTTCCTATTTACTCTGTCTCTCCGAAAGAGAACATAGCCAGGAATAGCCTTGGTTTTTCTGCTTCCAGTAGTGTATGTTAGAGCTTTTATCCAATCATGTTTCAGCCATGATAGCCATCATGTGTTTCCGGGTCAAAGAAATCTGGCTTGAGGCCAAAATAACTTACAGTAAATGGAATGAAACTGTTGCTTTAACCAATAAGATTTTCCGTTGGTGACACCAGGGCTATCTAGCAGGTGTATAATCATGTTGGCATTTTCGCGTCCTTTCATTGGATGGTCAGACAGCAGTACTCATAACACCATGTAGGGCACACCCCTCTTTCCACAGTAGGATGAAGCCACACTGTGAATGGGAGGATAGATGAGCCATACACACTGTCTGACAGCCAGGGAGGCATTGTGGTGGAACATAGTGGATCATTGAGGAATGGATAAGGAGTATGGGGGAACACCAGATGTACATAGCACAATACGGAGTGGTAGGCTGTTGAGTCCTAGTGGGCTGCGCCAACATCCAAAAAGTTCCAGCCTGATGGAAAGGCGTTATTAGTGATGAACTCTAAGTGGGGACACGGTGTGCTTTGAAGTCTGCTTTCAGCATGTGCATGAGAGTCTATCACTTGACCCATAGCATTCCTACTTTGCTCTCTATGATGCCAGCTTGTGCTTGACCCTCTGCGCTCATTGTGTTGATGGATTCTACAATGTATCCTGCTTTTCTGGCTGACTTGCAAGGCTATGGGCTCCTTTATCCTCATATGACCCAATAAAGTGAGCCAAAACTTGCTGGATTAATTCACGTAGAACAACACTGAAAGCCTAGGTGTGAAATGCACAGCCTGCTACTGGTGCCACCACTGGTGCTATTGGCCCCATACAGTAATTAATAGCAATAAAGTTAAGTGTAATGAAAAAAAAATAAAATGCACATAGGGACATAAACATATTTGGGTATGCCTATGTACTGTAAGAAAATGACGCATGCGGACATGTGAATTATTGCCACAAACTTTGGCGTTAGGGCAATAAATCTATGGCTCTCATTCATGATTACATCTAAACTAACAAACTGTAAAGGCTTATGAAGCATCACCTATGGACAATTTTGGATACCGAAGTTTGCCATGTCATGAGCATGCAGTTTTAAGTTTTGATGTGGGGTATCTATTTACCTGCCACAATCTAATTTTTTCTATTTTACCAAAAACGTGGGTAATTTTGTGTGCTAGTGTGCTTTAAAATTATCTTAATGTATTTTTTACTGAAAATTTGCTTTTGATAAACATGCCCTAATCTTGCAACTGCCAGCAGCTTATTCTCCAGGGTCTCTGCTTTCAGAAATATGCTGTTTGGGGTGTTTACTAATATTCAGGCCTAAAATGTGCATTTTAATGTGTGCAATGTGGAAATGGTTAAATAACTGCCATGAAATTAGCCCACATGTAAGCATTCTTTGCGGGTTCAAGTGCCACTGATTAGCACACTATGCTGGATTAGAATGCTATGTTTAGATGGCAGGTTTGGTGACACTTTAGCTACTTGCCTACTGGTCACCCCATTCCTGCCCTGGCCAATCTTCAGAATTCAGCACTGTCTTTATTTGAATGACAACTGCGCTGTCATGGAACACTGTACCCAAGTGAAATTTTTATAATTGTTCTGAGACAGAGTTTTCTTTTGGTGGTATGTAATCACCACTAGGTTTTTCTTATTTTTAGCTAAACAAACAAAAAAAGACCACAAACGTTGAAATTTTTTTTTCTTAGTTTTTGTTATAAAATTTTGCAAACAAGTAATTTTTCTTCTATACTGATGGGCACTGAAAAGCTGCATTGATGGGCACTGATAGGAGGCACTGATAGGCTGCACTGATGGGCACTGATAGGCTGCACTGATGGGCACTGATAGGCTTCACTGATCGGCACTGACAGGCTGCACTGATGGGCACTCATAGGTTGCAATGATGAGCACTGATGGGGCTGCACTGATCATCAGGGCACTGATTGGACACAGCTGATCAAATGGTAAAGAGCCTCTGTGATTGTCCCTTTACCACAATCTGTGATCAGCTGTGTCCGAAGGACAAAGTAGTCACAGAGCGTGCCTGAAGCGCGCCCCAGGGGCACACAGGGGAGTGAGGTTCTGGGAGGACATCAATAGAATGCCTCCCATTACTAGCCAACCACACTGTAGCTGTCTTTCAGATATAGCATGGTCGACAAGTGGTTAAGTACCTAATTGTATGATGTTGCCTAATTGGTATAGTATAACAATTGGTCAATATCTTCTCTTGTGTTCCCAGAAAGACAAACTGGTTACAATAACAAGTCTAAAAATATATTTTCTGCACGTTATCAGGCAGTCCTAATTTGTATTCTGTCAGACTTGTAATACAGATGCAGCTTTTCAGGCAGGGGGATAATCACACATCTATACCATACATCACACGTTCTTTACATACTCTGCTCCAGCACAGGGAAGGATCACCACATTCCACCCAATACCATTTCTGATGGATAAAGCTGACATAATACAATTTCAATTCGGAATTATTAAACATTGGCAACTCCATGTCAGAACTGATGGGCTTGTGAAAGTTCCAATTCATTTGGAATATTTAAAAGTCAAGACAGGAGACAAGTTGACAAGAAAATTGCATTTAGCTCTGCATGTGCGGTAATATTTTTATGTTTTCAGGTATGGAAGTCCTTTCCGGTTAACAAAGAAAAGATTTAAAACTTAACTCCTGATAGGTTTTTTTTAAAAAAAGGTAACATATTTATTCATGGATAGTATAAAACATTTTAAATACCTTCCACCCCCCCCCCCCTTTTTATAAGTGATCACATTCCCTCATTTCTCAGCTGCATAAGCTCAGGGAGGAAAAACAGTAGCACACTGATCTTTCAAATGAATGGTTTGCAGAGGGGCGTGTCAGGACAAGTCTGATCATTGGAGGAGTGCAGGCTGGAGAACAGCTAGAACAGCTATAGAATTTACCACAATGTGTTCTCCTGCTTAGTGTGGTCAGTTTTTATTAGGAAAGCAGGGTTACTGGCAGGAACACCAGAGATTTCACACAAAGGAAGCAATACAAAGAGAACAGGATATTTTTTCATACAAGTACATGGTACAGTAGGCACATATCAGGAATATGAAATGTTGGGGTAACATACTCTTTATTATTTCATGGATTATTTATTTCCCCATGGTTGCACTTTCTTACTTGATTCACAATTTCATTTTTATTTGTTCTTTTATGCACATTGATAAATGCAGGTGAAGAGTAGCGCAGATGGACATTGATGAGGCGGCACTTATGGGACTGTGTGCAATTCAAATTTCATGGATGGATGAAACTTGAATGAACGCTTGGTATTTTAGAAGGGATGCACCAATATCTTTTTTTTATTGGTGAGTACGAGTACAGATACTTTTGGTCAAGTGCTTGCTGATACTGAGTACAGATACTTTTGCTCAAGTACTTGCTGATACTGAGTACAGATACTTTTGGTCAAGTGCTTGCTGATACTGAGTACAGATACTTTTGCTCAAGTACTTGCTGATACTGAGTACAGATACTTTTGGTCAAGTACTTGCTGATACTGAGTACAGATACTTTTGGTCAAGTACTTGCTGATACTGAGTACAGATACTTTGAGGTGCAATTTGCGTCCATACAAAATGAATGGGCCAAATCACACTGCAAAGAATAGCATGCGATGTGAACAGGAATGAGGTGTGATTCCTATCCCAATCACATGCAGGTTCCCCACTGCTCCTGTGTGAACCCAAGCTTGCCATAACCTGCGTTCACACAGAATTGGTGCAGAAACCTCCCTGAACTGATCCCATGCTGTCACACAAAACGAAAAGGTGCTTCACAGGTCTGGGGATTTGACATCCTCATGGCTTTCTCTCCTCTCCTTGCAGGGATGATGGTACTGGCTAGATGGCTTCTGATTGACCATGATGGTGCTGACCAATCAGAAAACGTCTAGCCCACTGCAAGGAGAGGAGAGAAGGCCACAGAGATTTCAACTTCTCAGACCTGTGAATCGGATTTTCGTTGTGTGACCGCATGGTACCGGTGCAGGGAGGTTTCCTGCTCTGCTCCTGTGTGAACCCAGGCCTGTCATAGCAGTGGGGAAACCACATGTGCTTTGGATCACATCACATTCCTGTTCAAATCTCATGCTATTCTTTGCAGTGCGATTTGCACCCATTTATTTTGTATGGACGCAAATCACACAGCAAAGTATTGGTTTTGGGCATCGGGAGCATTTTCACAAGTACAAGTACTTGTGAAAATACTCCATGTCAGCACCGATACCGATATCGGGGCACCCCTATATTTTAGCAATGCACGTAAAGTGGATGCAAACCCCAGACATGAAATATGAACAAAGCATATCCTTCTATAGTGTGTACTTGTCTATATTAAAAGCACTAAGTGTCATTTCTGTCTGCTGCTCTCTTTCTCTGCTATCAGCATGAATCACTTCTGGCAATTTTCCTGACACCAAGAGAAAAATGGTGACAGGGGAGAGACCTCCAATAGATTGACAGCCTCAGCTCTATTCCTGTGAGCTGTGTGAAGGGGGGTGTGTCTCTTTCCTCCAATCAGCTCTCAGAGCTCTCCTCACTGAGCTCTGCAGAGTTTAGTTTCAGGTATTTGCCCCGTTTTGTGAATGCTCAGACAAGCTTTATAAGTTATGGACTTTGAATGAATGTAGACAACTACAGATACAACTTTTGCAGGATTTGCTTAATCTCCGTGTATCATCTGAGGTCAGTCACTTCACTGGGTATATACAGTTGCAATCGTACATCGTAGGTCTTCTGAGAGCTCTTTTCTGCGAGGCATGGTTCACATCAGACAGTGCTTCTTGAAACCAGTAAACCCAAAACAGGTGTGTGTTATTTAAGGGCAGGACAGCTGTCAGCAACACATCCAATATCATCACACTGATTGGAGTCAAGGTTGGCTCACTCCTGGTTCCAATTAGCACTGGGAGAAGTCATTAAGCTAGGGCCTCACATACCTTTTCCTCCCTGCACTGTGAATGTTTACATGTTATGCGCAATTAAACCATGGCAACATATAATGTTTGTGTAGTATTATGTTCAGCAGACTGTGTTCTTCTATTGTTGTGACTTAGATGACGTTCAGAGCACATTTTATGCCCAATTCATGCAAAACTCCACGTAATCCCAAGGGGTTCACATACTTTTTCTTCAACTGTATAAAGGTTTATAACTACTTTAAGTATCTTGGTGTGATACAGTCCCTTCCAAATGGCACCCCACTGCACCTCCCAGCATTGCAGCACAACGCACGTGTCCCAATAATGTGCATGCACTCAAACAAACGCACACGCCATTTTTCACCAGCATACCACTATGCCCACTGTTGCCGTGCTGTGCTGTCATAACAAATAAAAAAAAAAGTAGACAGTTTCATGGAAAATAAAACATGACTTTACATGACTGGTAGTGACCATTTTGTCTGAAAATAATTTTTTGACAGCAGCTGCTATTTAATCCTCTCGTCTGGCCTGCTTAACTTTGCAGCGCCGTGCCTTGATGGCAATTGTATTTTTATCTCCGCCAAAATATCTAGCAAATTATATTTTCAAGCGCACTCTCCAGAACAGCATGGGAAGACACAAGAGGCAATCAATGTATAATTACACTCTTACACCTAATGCTGGTTACACTTCACTGTTTTTCCTGAGCTGTCTTTCTGTAAAGATTCTGTAGGCTCAGGATTTAATAAACTGAAGAAATGCACATTATCCGGGACAGGAGAAAATGCAGCACATTAAGGAAAAATTGAAATAATGCCATTACAGGTCATTATAAGTCGAATTGTGTCCTGGGTCATGGCCTGAAGGATTTCTAGGGGAACCACAATTCCCAGCATGCTCTGCCAGATCATCTTTTATTATCCCCTTCTACTTAAGAACGTTTTGTACTGTCTGTGTATTATTATTATTTCAGGTACTGATATAGCGCCGTCAATTTACACAGCGCTTTACATATATATTGTACATTCACGTCAGTCCCTAATCCTCAAGGGGCATACAATCTAAGGTCCCTAACTCACATTCATACATACACATATTAGGGCCAATTTAGACAGGAGCCAATTAACCTCCCAGCATGTCTTTGGAGTGTGGGAGGAAACTGGAGTCCCCAGAGGAAACCTACACAGGCACAGGGATAACATGCAAACTCCAGGCAGGGGGTGCCATGGTTGGGATTCGAACCAACGACCCTAGTGTAAACCTGCCCATACCAGGGGGCTGTGGCCAATTTTAGTTTGGGCTCAAATGGGGAGGAGTTAACGTTTGTGCCATGTTATTGCTTTCTGTGTCCTCATTGGAGAGTTTTGCCCTCACTTCTTGCCCCTGTGACACCAGAAAAGGAAATGGAGGTTGTGGTTGTCACCAGGCCTGGAAGATATAGATATATATTGTGATCTGCAATGCCCAAGATCACCAGCTAGCTACTTGTAAAAGTAAATAGTCTTTATTGGTCTCACCAAGCCAGGTTCCTTCAGCAAAAATACAGGCAAATAGTCAGTAGTCCTGGTGTAATTAAAACCAAAATGGCTCTTCATCATGGGTTTGGGTTCCCCCTGTCTGTTTAAGGGGACAAGATAAGTAGCAGGAGCTCAACTAAACATAGTCTCAGTTGCCAAACAACCGACACTTTCTCACTGCTGTGGACTTTTCAACACAACTTGAAGATATGTGCTGACTCCTTCCTGCTGCTTTGCAAGCCTCTCTTGCAAGTGGGTTAAGCTTTTTGGGAGCAACGCCCATGTAATCAGGATTTGGAGACTGTTTCCCACCCAAAGTCTCTCTGTGCCTCTGAATTCCAAGTCCCGAATGAGGATTTACCAATCCAGAGAGAACTGTAAATCAGTCCTCTGCTCTCCAACTGGATTAACCCAGAACCCCTCACCCTGTATTGGTAGAATCTAAGGGGTTGATCCTCCACATTGTGTTAAAAGGATGTTTGATCCTGTCTTCTCTGTTCCTCCCCTTCATTTTATTTATTACAGGTACTTTTTTTTAGCACAGTCTATTTATGCAGCGCTTTACATACATAGATACTGTACATTCACATCAGTCCCTAACCCTTAGGGAGCGTACAATCTAAGGTCCCTAACTCACATTCATACATACACATACTAGGACCAGTTTAGACAGGAGCCAATTAACCTACCAGCATGTCTTTTGGAGCGTGGGAGGAAATCGGATACCTCCATCAATACAGCAACAGGGCCACCCACTGAGCGAAGTACCCCAAGATTACTTCTCTTAATATCACTGGTGTGGAAGAAAGACAGGTCATATTCCATTGCCAGGTATTCCATTTAAAGGAAATCTATGGTCACACCAAACACTTTCATTTTACAACATTAGCATTGTAATTGCAAGAGAAACAATATTTATATTTGGCAATCCAGTATAAGTGAAGCACTACCCCCTTAGGAGTCACTGAGTTTTGGGTCCCCCTATAGTTCTGCACAGCCAGGCAACACGCATTTTCTTTGCACTTGCACATTGGAGTCAGTAAACAGTCCTTGAGCTTGTTTTTTTTTATTAAGGGGTATTGAACTTGGATGGGGTTGAGGGGTGTATAGGATGCCCATGGAAACTGTGAACATGAGGACAAACTCCTTAGCAACTATATACAAGTTCATAGACAAAAAGACTCTTTTTGAAAAGCTCTCTAGCCCTTCAGGTCTACCACCTCAGACCCCAGATTAATCTTCCTCTTCCTCCTGCTGCCTGAGGGAATCCCTGGGCAAGGGAATCCAAAAACTGCCATTTTAGCAAAGCAGCCCCAGTTGAGGAGCTGGTTGGCTTGGCCACCTGACTGCCTTCTCCCCTTATCTGGCTCAGGGGGTGTAGGATTACTCACTCAGTCCTCTCCTGTGATCTTGATGGGTTGGCGGCTGCCTTCAGGCCTTACATTGGGCTGGCTCCTTTTTTGCTCTATAGGTAGTCCTCTCTCATGGGATGGTGAGGCTGAGAGATCCTCCTTTCCAGCTCCCGCCTGCAGGTAGGCCTTTCTTCTGGGCCCCCTCCCAGGCTCCACATTCCAGCCTTCACTCCATCTTCCACCCGACACTGACTACTTCCTGTTCAGGCTGTCATACTTAAGGGCTGCCCTGAACCCATGCCAAGCCTCCTGCTTCGGGATTGGTCAGAGTCCTTTGGGTATGCAGATCAGCTCATCCTCACCCCTACCCACTGCCTTCTAAAAACTTCTCAAGCTTCTAGAGCAGAGGGAGGTATCAGGGAACTGACTTGCAGAGCCCTCAGCCCTGACCTAAGTTAATCTGGCTGACTCATCCCAGGCTGCTACTCAACCTTTATATAAAAACATATCTAGCTCCCCCTGGCTAACTAGAGGGAAGCTACATAAGGTTACTTTAAAAATCTTCTTTCAGATTGTGCTTATTTCCACAACTTCATGGATTCCCAGCATACTTTGCAGCTTTTTCTGTGCTGTTTACTTTCCATTTCTAAGGACTACATATCCCATGGTAACTTGCCTGAAAGCTGAGATTCCTGTCCTGACCCCACCTCTTGAAGTTCCTCTTCCCATCTCCTCTGTAGTTCAGAAGACAGGCTCAGTGAAATGAGTGACACATCAGGGTCTACTCATAGGATATAGTGGCTACGTGTCACATAATTCAAGGCAGTAAATGTGTGGGGATCTTCACAAAGTAAGCATACAAACTTCAATATCTTTCAAATTAATAGAAGTAGGCTAGAAATCTTCAAAATATAATGTAGAAACTGATATATATGTGGTGCTACTCTCATAGGAGCCACAGGAATATAAAGTAGTAGCAACAAGAAGTAGCCGTAACAGTAGTAGCTTCTTTAGAGCCCCTTTAAGTTGTAGCGGAGGACATAGTTCTTTATAACTCCAGTTGGTGTTCCCTTTGCTAGACCCACAGCTGACTTCCTAGCAGCAAGGGGGGTAAAATAGCACTCAGTTTATAAGATTCCTAGGGATGTCTGCACTCACAAGGCTCAAGAGCAGTAGGATGCCTTCCTCTGTGATACCAGACCAGATCTTCAGGAGACGAACCACCAGTCAGCGTAGCAGAATCTGGGTCTCAGCATTAAAGCCCTCAGGTCGCCCAACTGATGCCACAGGGGAGTAGATGACTTTGAGGGAAAAGTGCCCTCTTCCAGGCTTGAGCAATCCTATCCAGGAAGGACCCAGAGCCCTGTATGCTCATTGATTATTTAGTTGACCAGCATCCCTTAGAGACCCTCTCTCTGAGATAGGCTGGGGCTGTATCAATATTCATGCTCCATCTGCATAACTCCACACCTATCATCTAGAAACTTCTACAGTTTCTTGGATACAGAGGAAGCTAGGCAGGCTAGCAGCAGCTGAGCACACAGAGCAGACCTAAATAAATGATCACAGCTAACCAAGTACAGTGAGCTAACTATACTATTTCCTAACAAATATTTACAGCCACTCTGAATAAAAAATGACAACTAAATTTACTGGGGATGCACCGATACCCTATTTTGATCTGCGAATACTGATATTTTTGGTCAAGTACTCGCCGATACCGACTACCAATACTTTGCTGTGCAATACAAAATGTATTGAAGCAAATTGCACCGCGAAGAATAGCATGAGATTTGAACAGGAATGCTATTCCTGTCCAAATCACATGTAGTTTCCCAACTGCACCAGTGTGAACCCAGGCTTGTTATAGCTTGAGTTCACACATGAGAGGTGTGTGGGAAACCTCCCATGTTGAGCAAAGTGTGGGAGAGAAGGGCATGTAGGGATGTATACCTTGATGGCAGATGCTCCAGATGTTTAGCTGTAGGAGAGAAGAGAAAGCTGCTTCACAGGTCTGGGGAATTGAAATCCCCACAATTTCCTCTCCTCTCTTTGCAGGGATGACAGTACAGGCTAGACAGCTTCTGATTGGTCAGCACCATCCATGTGATGGTGCTGACCATTCAAAAGCTCTCTAGCCTGAACTGTCATCCCTACAAGGAGAGGAGAGAAAGCCATAGGGATTTCAAATCCCCGCAGCTCTCTCTCCTCTCCTTCAGTTGAGAATCTGGAGCATCTGCCTCCATCTGCTACCAAGGTATACATCCCCACACACCCCTCTCTCCCACTCTCTGCTCAGCATGAGATCAGTGCAGGGAGCTTTCCTGCCCTGCTCCTGTGTGAACTTAGGCTATGACAAGCCTGGGTTCACACAGGAGCAGTGGGAAAGTCACATGCGATTTGAACAGCAATAGCATTCCTATTCAAATCCCATGCTATTCTTTGCAGTGCAATTTGCTTTTTGTATTCATGCAAATCATACCACAAAGAATCAGTTTCCAGTATTGGGAGCATTTTCACAAGTACGAGTACTCCTGAAAATACTCAGTATCGGCACCGATACTGATATTGATGTCAGTATCTGCGCATCCCTAAAATGTACTTATCAAAAACACAACTAATCCTATCTATATAATCCTAGCACCTAACTGGGAGGGTGCTACATATGATTTTACATTCTGACCATAGATATGTTTGAAAATATTCCAGAGCCCCCCCCAAAAAAGAACAAAATCCAATATTATATCTACAATTCCAACTTACCTATTTTATATACACATCATTAGATTTGATTTTGAATTGCATTCAGATAAGAAGAAAGGAGTAGAGATAGAAATGCATGTGAGACTTGTCACATTTTAGCGCTCCAGTTTCCTACCAGCACATATACTGTAAGTAATCCCAAGAGACATCAAACCTTCCAAGCCCCATGTATATCCACTTAGCACCAGCTGTGGTCACACACATTATTGCTCACATATTCTACATGAATGTGGCTTACCTGTTCCTGGAAAGTCTGCAGACTAAACCGCCGAAATCACTCACAGTTTTGTTCAATATCATCTGGCAGAGAGATATCAGCAGCTGCTGCTGTTGAATTTTTCAAAATGATGAGCTGGAGCTTAAATTGAACCCAAGGGGCTGATGCCTGAAGCTTATAAAATGAATTGTGACACGGTCATACAGTCTTACCTGAAACAGTTTGGGATAATGAAAAAAAAACCTTAAATTACATTAATTTTTAGTTTACAGTTATTAAAAAGAGAAAATATGCAATATGTGCTCAGACATTTTAGTGAAGAGCTCATTTGTAAACTAGGTGCCATGCAGAATTATATAGTTGTGGTTTGGTTGCCCAATTAATTTGCTTTTGGGTATCAGAGCTGACAATGTATACCAAGTACAGTATGTTCATTTTAACCTCTTGCCACCCAGGCCAATTTTGACATTTCTCACATACATGTAAAAATTTTTATTTTTTTTGCCAGAAAATTATTAAGAATACCCAAACATTATACGTATTTTTTAGCAGATGTCTCAGAGAATAAAATGGTGGGTGTAACACTTTTTTTAATGTTACATGGTATTTGCACAGTGGTTTTTCAAATGTAATTTAAAAATAAAAACACTTTAATAAATTGTATTGCACACAAGGACTATATAATACCTAGCTGAGCCCTTAATGTCGTGTGATTTCCTTCACCCTCATTATAAGTAGCAGACAGTGTTCACCGAGACAGAGAATAAATCTGTCCACTAGGAATGCAAAGAGCACTAAATTCTAACAATATTTTAGCCCTTCACTATGCAAAAAAAAACAAAAACCAACTTTTTAAGTAGAGTTGGGAAGGGTCAGAACCTTTCCCTCTTCCTGTCCAAGAGACAATGGTTATCAGCAGGGGCGGACTGACCATTGGAAACTGCCTGAGGGCCCAGGGTCAGTAGGGGGCCCCATGAGATGCCCCTGGTACCTTTTTCATAGGCTTTTTTGAGTAGGGCAAGGACACAGGGGTCCCATGATCCCCTATTGCCCGGGGGCTCCATGAGTTGTCAGTCCACCCCTGGTTATCAGGGCAGGGCATGATCAGAAATCTCTTAGGTGGGAACTTAGATAGCAATACCGCATGATAGTGGTTCTTACCGTGGTTTATGGTGGTTTATGCTCACTTATTCATATATTTATATATATTTATGTCACAGCGCTGCACTATTTTGTTATTTATGTTACTAGGTCTAGTGATTCCTTGGAGTGTTCTAGCGGCTTATCATATGAGCGCTCGCTTTATTCCTTTTTGAATTCAGAGTTATACTTTGAATACAATAAACTTGGCATCATCAAAATTGACACATTATGTACAGTAAGGAAAGCCCCTCTTGGTTGATGGGAGCAGAGCTCTTTTTTTTGTCCCTGGTTCAGGCCTTCTCAGCTGTGATATGCTGAGGAGTAGTGGCCAAACGGAGATGCTCCATATATTTGTGACTGTTAGAACTTCATAAATGGTTAGGAGTTTATTTATAAAGCAGTTAATATGATATCCACCAAACATTCAGCACAGGTGAATTTTCTTGGTGACAGTGACAGATTGACCTGTAGTAAATGTTTGGTAAAAGTCACATACTACTAAGCATCCTATTTCACAGGAAGGATTGCTGTTTTTCTGACATTTCATTTGGGCTATATTATGTGGTCAGTGGAAATGCAAGTATTGGTTAGACATTTTCATAAAGGGAAACTATAATGGACACATGGATGTATACTTTTTAATTTATGACTTATTTTATGTATTATTATCTATTATATCCAGTGTATATGCCTCACCACTCTTCCTGGAAGACCAATAGTGGCCAGCATTGAATCAATTTCTCTTCAATAGCACAATATTTGAGAAAATGATGTCACCATTAAAGTGACACTAAACTCTGGTTTAATTCTGATTTTATTCTTGCTTCTTATTCTTGTATTCTTTTTTTTTTTTTTTTTGCTGCTGTGTCTTGTTAGAGGGTGGCTATGTTTGTTCTCTATGGTCCCAATGTACTGTATTCAGGAACATAGCCACCTTCTCTTGCTCACTCCCGGCATGGACTAGAGACTATGGACTACAGGATCTCAGTGAAATGGTTTTTATAAATAAGATGAAACTCATTAAGATCTCTGAAGAAGCCATTCTATGTGCCTGGGACATCCAAGGTATACCTTAGTAGATCATAATTTGAGTATTTCAACTGATTGATCAGGTATACTGTATATAGTGAACTAAAAATTTAACCTATAATAAACTTGTTAGAAATTATTTTACAGAATAACTTTTTATGTTTGAATACTATCCACAATGGGGAACAATGGAGGGTTCTCATACTGCTCCCCCTTATGCAAATATATATTGATGCTATGGTGGAGGAACAGCATTTTTATTCTAACAATTTGTTTCAAAATGATTGCCTTAATTGGTTGATATTTTATAACAATGTATACGTGATTTCACAGGATGATATACTGAATTCTTATTATCTTTTTATAGTCATCTTAACCAGGATGTACCAAGTGTAAAATTTAATTTGACATATGATTTTAAATCCATCCCATTTTTGATTACTGGGGTGTATATCCAGAGTAATGAACTCAAAATTGATTTACACATTAAATCAACTGATCGGAACCAAATACTTACATTTAAAAGTCTTCATCAACCATCTGTGTTTAAATTGCTTCCCAGAAGTCAATTCCAAGGACTATCAGGGATTGTAAATGATGAATCAATAAACAAATTATATTATCTGAAATGGTTAATAAATGAATGTGTAGCCAGGTGCTGAGCTATAGCAATATGGAGAAGGAGACATTGCCCTATATTCTTCATTCTCCATCTGCTAAGATACTGATGCTATGTTTCAGCATTCTCCTCTGGCCAACAGGGGGACAGCTAAAGCCAAGCAAGCTCATAGATCTCTATGCAGAGCACTGAGAAGCCTGGGAGTTTTGATACGGCAGCTGTGCAGTAGGAGCAGAAGTGGAGAGATTTTTTTTTTAAATTGTCCAGGAGAGTTCTTCTTCATGGGGCTAAGGGAGTTAGAGAGAGAGAGAGAGCACCTCTGTCTGGATATTCACCTGTCAACCATACCAGTGGAGATCTGATACTGAGGACACCCAGGGACAGCGCAGCACTGCCCACATCATAGCACCTGCACTGCTGCCATAGGGATACTGGAGCATCCACTCATCCCCCGCCTCCCACTGCTGACCACCAGAGGCTTTCGAGGAGAGACCAAGGGTGACCCTCCCCTACAGAAAGAGGTCACCACAACATCCCAGGGACTGGTGAGAAGTCTATTTGCCAATTATTTATACTGCTAGCATGGACTGAGCCACTCAGCAGGACACAAAATATACCCAATCTATACCACACCCAACCTGCACTCTATACTGCAGCTATTCAAAACCTAGACTGCACCTATACCAGCCCTATACCACATTATACCAAACCTTTACTGCATCTGAACCACATCTACTTTGCACCAGTACTGAGACTATACCATACCTGTACACCACGCAGGTAAATGCAGGATTGTCGTTAAGTGCACCAACACTCTTAAAGTGCCCCAATGTTAGCTGCCAGAACAATATCTCAAAGGACTGCCCCCCATAATAATTATTCTGCAAGTCCCCTTTGTACCCTTGTCCCCTTCTCTACTATTCTCCTTTCTTTTAGACAGTGCATATCCAGTCAATCAAGGACTAGCATCAGAACCTTAAATGCGCTCTGGCAGTATAGTGCCAGCACTTGGTAGATTTTACTACTGCTCACTGCTGCACTTGAGGTGGCCTTGCTACTGTTTATACTGATATGGACGGCAAATGTAATTTAATTCCTAATCCTTACAGTTAATCACATTGTGTGCTGAACCATTTAATTACTATCGTTAATCCATTTTTTGCTTGACTAGGTACGGGTACCAGCCATATTGGGTGACAGTATATTAAGTTTTCCTTTACTACCTGGTTCTGTTTTCTTTGATACAGCACTACTATTGTGTATTAACTATTACTTATTATTATTACTAATTAATAATAATACCACTGTTCCTACCACTCCATCCCCCACAGCTATCTCCTCCTGTACCACCATCCCCTCCATCCTAGATTGTAAGCTCGAAAGAGCAGGGCCCTTGCACCCCTCATGTTTTGCATTGTATTGGTATTGTTCTGTGACATGTTCTGTCCCCCTTTGTAATGTACAGCGCTGAGCGAACTATTGGCGCTTTATAAATACTGTATAATAATAATAATTACTTTCAGTGATTTCCTATTGTATGTTTGTACACTCAACCTGGTGTGTTAGAGGGGCTGAGGTTCTTGAAAAGGGTTTGAAACAGAAGACACATCCTAATCAGCAGCTTCTATGGGGGTAGTGCTACAAATGGAACAGGGACATTCCAAACAGAAGGTGGGAAAAGAATGTAATCTGGCTAAATATCGTGAACAATAGGGTTAAACGATGAAGGTTGAAGAATGCCTTTTGTGTTTCAGTTGTCTAAAGCAAGCCATGCATGGATCTAAATTTTGCCTGTTCAGTTGGGACTGTCTGAAGTTTGATCCATGTATGGGCTGACTGGTTGTACACAAGTCTAGCTATCAATTTTGCTGTACTTTACTATAGGAGATCTGCCATACAGACGGTTATTAATTGTTGGATTCTAAAAGAAATGGCAGTTATTTATGTCTTTCTTGTATGCATTATTCTAACATGAAAATAGGCAAAACATTCACCCATCCACAAATAGATTATACTATGAAAATGAATAACTATCCTACTTGTTTGACCTCCTATGTTGTTTATATAATTAAATGTCCATGTGGACTATGTTATCTTAGAGAAACAATCAAGGAGACGAAATAAAAGATTGCTTGGCATAAGTGCTATTAAGGACAATCACATAGAATAGCCCAGAGTTAGGCAATATATTGAGAAAGGCCATTCAGTTGCACAATGTATATATGGTTATTGATTTTGTGCCTGAATTAGGATGAGGAACAGTTAGGGCGTTATTAAAACAGAGGTTTTCTGGATCCATAAACTCAATACCTTATAAACAGCAGTTTTAAATCAGGATTTTGATTTGTACTTATGTTTGTGAATGGAGGAGCTTAGTGGCCACTAACATGTCTCTCTTTGTAACTGATACAATGATTGATATTTCTAATGATTCTGTATTTTCGGTCTAATATAAATATTTGAATTTCTATATTGTAACAACAAGGATCTGCTATTGAGCCTGATGAAGGGCTTGGTGCCAAAAAATTGTAACCAATTTGAATCTGTTTTTTGGAATTAAATAAAAAAAAAATTAAACAAAAGGGCCTGTATAAACTTATTTGTCCCTTGCAGTGCCATACGTCATACATTAAAAACCTGCATTATTTATTCAGAAGACCACAACCTATGATGCATTGAAAGTAATTTTAGGATGGGATCAGCGTGTCAGTGGGTTATGTGGGCATCAATTATTGAGATTGATGTTGGATCAACACTGCTTTATTCTAATAAACTACTTTGTCTTGGTTTGTTTGTGTATTTATTTCCTTTTTGTGTTTTTTTTTTGTGAATAAGTAACAAGGGGTACTATTTACCCCTTACTGATTCATGTAGTGGAGGGGTGGATATCTGGGGGCTTCTTATTATAAAAGCCCCTCTCAGAACCCTTCATCCACTACACTAAGGATGTAGGGATGAGGCCCTTGTTCCCATATAAATGGGTACAAGGTGTCTTGCCAGAGGCCCCTCCTTTCTAAGCTACCCTTCCAGTATTGAGACATGTGGCCTGGTAGGGTTCAGGAGGGGAGGGATGTTGCACACTCACCGCCTCTCCCTTTCCTGGCCTGCCTGGCTGCATGCCTGGATAAGGGTCTGGCATGGATTTTGGGTGATCCTACACCTTTTTTTTGGAGGGGGGTCCTCTTTAAAAACCTATGCCAGACGCATATCTAGTTTAACAGTCTGGTGTGGATTATGGAGATCCAATCATTTTTTGCATGGAGTCCCCCTCTAAAATCCATACCAGGCTTCTATCTAGCATAGTCTGGTGCAGATTATGAGTTGACCCTGTGCTGTGTTTTTTTTTTCTTATTTCTTCAGGACATTAGGCATTGTGTGTTTCAGGAGCTTGCTGCCCCCTCTATTCTTGGCCACCAGGCTGCATACCTGTATAGGGGTCTGGTGTGGATTTTGAGGGGACCCAAAACCAGGGCTAGTTAACACATCACTACTCCTGATTACATGTCCTTCTTTCCTAAATTGCTGGATAACTTTAACGAGTCTATTTATAAAAAAAAATGCTGAATGAATATTACAAGCATTTACCCAGCTGTAATGAATTGTCATCATATTTTGTCCAATATGATTATATTATGATTTAATGGGCCATCTATATAATTATAAATGGTGATCATATCCCCCCTTAATCACTTCTCTTGAAGAGAGAATACATTCAAATCAGTATTAAATTCTTGTCACCTATACAGGGTTCTTCATTCATGTGAATAAGCCCTAACTGAAATCTCTACACGTGTTTAAAGAGAGAGCTTCCTTTCTGTATTTTGT